>NW_011333040.1:1985512-1994561 GCF_000735185.1 Notothenia coriiceps
ATTTTTTGCATTTTGAAATGCTCCCGATTTCAGAGGTCTCAAGGTATGATGTTCACACACACTTCTATTTTTAATAAGCACATTATAGAGTGGTGCACTGGTGCAGTGACGAGTCCTAAATCCCGGAAGTGAGTTAGCATTTTACCACTACCGGTTCCCTCGTCTCAGAGTCAATGGGATTTCTCCATAGAATTTTGGAAAATAGCTCGAAACAAGGTCTGTGGTTGACACAAATGTAAGAGACGGATCACGTGTTATTCTACGACATTAAATACATCAGCAGTGACCCCTACTTTTTGAAGAGTAACAAGTGGCTGAATAGGACTACAGAAGTTGTCGAGGACGTTGTACGTCATTACGCCGAACACGTAAACACTCCCGCTAAGTTTGTTTGCCCCTGTTCTGCTTGAAAGCAAGTACCTGCGCTCTTGCAAACTGTTAAAACAAACGCTTCAAGTTTTACCATTTAGAATCTGTATTTTTGAATATGGATCTAAAGTTGGCGTGTCGTTGAAGTCGTGCAACCGTGCTGTACTCGACTGTAGTTCGTTTATAGCATAACGTTAGCATTTTGCTTCTGGTGATTAGATTTGTGATTATAAAATTATAAAATTAGGGTAGACATGTGGAGATTATCCTGCGGAACAAAACGTACATTTATCAAACAGGTTCGTTTTCCACAGACCTTATTTCGAGCCATTTTCCAAAATCCTATGGAGAAATCCCATTGCTTTTTTGTCGAGGGAACCCATGCGCAGCTTACTTCCGGGTAAATACGTCATCCCTGCACCACTCTATTGTGCCAAAAAGATTTTTTTTTTTTTAAAGATTTACAAAGAAATCTGGACACAACAGACATCAGAATCAGAAAAGGTTTTTATTACCAAGTAGGATACCTACTAGTAATCCACTTAGGTATATGTGCAGCATACAAAGACACAGAAAGAAGAAAACGCATCAAAGCTAAATAAAAGAAAAGAAGGACTGTTATAACAGCTACATAAAAAACATTTTAAGATTTTTTAACAAGTTAACAATATTTACATATGAACATTACTAACTGTATTTAGAGTGGAGAGCTGTGCCGATTTAAAAGAGGTAGTGTGGAGGAGAAATGTGCAACATGTGCAGTATCAAGCATTTTAAAAAGAACAAGATGTTGTGCACATGGATAAAAGTCAGTGTCAGTGGGGGAGCCGGGCCTTGTTGATGAGGCCGGTAGCGGAGGGGAAGAAACTGTTCAGGTGGCGAGAGGTTTTGGTCCTGATGGAGCGCAGCCTCCTGCCAGAGGGGAGGGGGGTGAACAGTTTGTGTCCAGGGTGGGAGGGGTCGGCCACTATCTTCCCTGCCCGCCGCAGGGTCCTGCAGGTGATGGAGGGATGGCAGATTGCAGCCGATCACCCTCTCTGAAGAGCTGATGACCCGCTGCAGCCTGCCCTTATCCTTGGCTGTGGCTGCAGCGTACCAGATGGTGATGGAGGAGGTGAGGATGGACTCCATGATGGAAGTGTAGAAGTTCCCCATCATCGTCTTTGGCAGGTTGAATTTCTTCAGCTGCCTCAGGAAGAACATCCTCTGCTGGGCTTTTTTGATGAGGGAGCAAATGTTGTGCTCCCACTTGAGGTCCTCGGCGATGATGGTGCCCAGGAAGTGGAAATACTCCACAGCAGTTACTGGGGAGTCACACAGAGTGATGGGGGCGGGTGGGGGTGCATTCTTCCTAAAGTCCACAACAGTTGTTATGAGTTACAGTTTTTTACTTAGAAGCAATAATGCAGCACAATATTGTTAATACATTCTCTGACAGGCTGTCTCCCGTTCACTGGCAGGGAGTTGCCGTGGAAACGCTTTGATCTTTGAACACACCTGTCGGTCGTTAACTAAATCCAGTGGTAATCTAAAGATGTTCAGAAACATGATAGCAGGAATCGCGTGGTGCAAGAATCCAAAATGTATAGTAGATTATATCAGTCATAATATTTATAATTACGTCAGCTATAAAAGTAGATCTAAACCAAGTGGTTATGACTAATTTCTTTGATCTGTACCTATAAAAAATACAACTAATGCTATTCTTAAATTACCTTACTCAGCGGGGGTGAATCTTAAGCCATACGGGATTCTCAGCCCAAGTTTCCACTTCAGCATCATGTCGACTAACATCTGAATTTTCTAGTTATACAAAAACTCTACTGAGTGTGCTTGCAGCTTGTGTACGGCATCCAGGTGGATGTTATCCGATATCTCAGGAAACTCTTCACTCACCGTCTTAATATCGCGATTTTCTGGGCTCAAACAGGGCAGGGGCCCGGAGCATGTGATAAAAGAGCCCCGCTGAGGGAATACCAAGAAACAAGGAGAGTACACAGGAGAATAGCAAGAGCATGTATGCTAGAATGTCTGTTTTTAGTGAGTAGACTCCTCTCGTATAATGTCCATGTGAGGCGTGCGTTCAGATATCACAATACGTAGAGTGAAATGGATAGTTAGTAGAGGTGTTTATTACCATACACATGTGCGGCAGTGCTCACGTTCTGTCGCACATACGATAAACCTGCGTGTTCAAGAGACGCGTGTGTTTAGCATGAGTAACACATATGTGTGTTTGCGATTCTGTGTTAATAATGCGTTAAACTGGCTGAACATGAAGCACATGATCTACATCCGGAGTAGGTTTATGTGATACTGTGTTTGCTTCTGAGAATGCACCTATTGCCCCTCGTTTCAGTCAGACTGAGGACAGCTGACGAGACAGCAGGAGCGCTCTGTATCTGGTCAGACTCCATCTGTATTTTTTACTCATTACATAAAAATAGTATAACATACACTAACTCTACAATGTTTTATTGAATTTCATGTGCGCTTATTTCGATATGGTGCTCTACATAAGCTTAGGCTCCAATAAGTTCTCACCAAAAATAAGAGCAAAGAGAATATAAATAACAATAGATATAATAAAACAAAGATACAGAGATCCTTGCGGCCATTATCTAGGTGGGACGATATTTACCCATCAAGGTCCAAGAGGGGCGCCGGGGACTCTACAAAGGTGTCACCGATTCCCAGATGTGACATGCAAGTGACCACTGTTCTGCCGACGAGTCTCAGTCTGTCCTTTGGGGCTCTGTCAGGGAGTGTACAGAGAGGGTGGTCTCTGCGACAGGCGGGAGTCAAACTGGAGTTCACCAACGCCCGTTCCACTCGCCTGGAATGAGCCTATGAACGCATTACAATACACATGACGCTACCAAAATGTGCATGGCCCGTTGTTTGTGATGAGAGGCTGGAGAGTTCAATCAGGCCGTCCTTGTTGTGGTTCTGTGACGATGGGTGCCATATACGTGAGGTGTTTTCGTCAGAGATATATATACATCATAGTAGACACTGCGAGATCTAGCAACACGAACCATGAAGCCCACGACACGTCGCTAACCAACACTGTTGGAGGGGTGCAGAGCCGGTGTCTGGGGAGTCATTCGTTCAGTCACTGGTCGCTTCTACGCCGAGCGCTACGGTGAAGGGGAACCTTAAATACGCATCTCAGTAGGTTCAACATCCGGCCAATCAGACATTTCCCATGAGAAATCAATGTTGTGTGTGTGTGTGTGTGTGTGTGTGTGTGTGTGTGGTGTGTGTGTGTGTGTGGGTGTGTGTGTTGTGCGCGCTCCTGTCGCATACCACCTTGTTGCCCTTGACGATGCCAGACCTCTCACATTCCTGGAGTGGCCCATCGCACTCACTCACACACACACACACACACACACAGCTACCCACACACACACACACACACACACACACACATCACACTTACCACACACACATACTCGAGTGTGGTTCATTAAAGCATAGGCACTATTTTATATTAACATCTCATATATGATCTTTCGTCCTTCAGTTTTTCTGTAATGTCCCTCAGTCCGGTACCAGCACAGCAGGCCCATCCAGAATTCTCTCTCTCGAGGACTGTGAATACCAGCTGAGTAAGCTTCAAACACCTCCTTTAATGCTGCGCTAGCTCGCTGAGACGCCTATAAACCTCTTCTAAGCGCCAAAGTTTGCAGTAAACTCTGAAGGTGTTTCTCTGTGACGCGTTCACTGTNGGAATTTCTTCAGCTGCCTCAGGAAGAACATCCTCTGCTGGGCTTTTTTGATGAGGGAGCTGATGTTGTGCTCCCACTTGAGGTCCTGGGCGATGATGGTGCCCAGGAAGTGGAAAGACTCCACAGCAGTGACTGGGGAGTCACACAGAGTGATGGGGGCGGTGGGGCTGCGTTCTTCCTAAAGTCCACAACCATCTCCACTGTCTTAAGAGCACTAAGCTCCAGGTGGTTGTCCCTGCACCAGGTCACCAGATGATCGACCCCCACCCCCCTGTAGACAGACTCGTCCCCACCAGAGATCAGTCAGATGAGGGTGTTGTCTGAACTTCAGGAGCTTGACAGACTGGTGACTGGAGGTCCAGCTGTTGGTGTACAGCAGTGACCACCAACTGCCGGCCCGCGGGCCACATCCGGCCCGCCAGACATTCTCATCCGGCCCGGATGAGAATGTCTGGCGGGCCGGATGTGGCCCGCGGGCCGGCAGTTGGTGGTCACTGCTGTACACCAACAGCTGGACCTCCAGTCACCAGTCTGTCNAAAGGTTTTTGGGATACTTTTTTTACGTAACGAAAAACTCCTCCTTGCCTTCACATTTTGCGCATTGAGATGAGATATAATAATGTCGTGGAACAAAACGTGATTTACATCTTAAATTTGTGTCAACCACAGACCTTATTTCGAGCTATTTTCCAAAACCCTATGGAAAAAATGCATTGCTTTTTGAGGAAGGAACCGGAAGTGCTAAAAATGCTAACTTACTTCCGGGTTTTACGACGCGTCACTGCGGTTCTCTATTAACCAGACTCTTCACAACAAGGATCACTTCTTCTTCAAGGCAGGGAAGGTTTCGCAGTACGCAGTCTACAGTCCCACAGCTGCTGCGTCTCTGTTGGACTCCATTACTGCACCTTACTCACGAGACGTTGTAAAAAAAAGGGTGGGGGGCAAACGCAGTAACCACTCCGCCAACGCCACAGTCACCCCCGTCGTGCGGGCCGGATGAGAATGTCTGGCGGGCCGGATGTGGCCCGCGGGCCACCAGTTGGTGGTCACTGATCTAAAGTGTACTTCTCTCTGCTCTGAAGAAAGATCCGGAACAATTTAACATGGGAATCAATTGGGGAGCTAGCTGGACTTTTTTCTCTCTTCATGCCCNCAGTATATTTAGCCCCATACATGCATTTGTCAGGTGTACAGTATCTCTTCATGAGCCTGCTTAACCCTTTAACTACCAGAACCAAGAAAGCATCTATGGAAAAATTATTTGTTTGCATTTTTTTATCAAATGGGACACAAATAACCACAAACAATTATCTTTTTTTGACTGACCGCACAGTTTTGTGTTTATGAGCCTCTACCAACTGGTCGAGCTGGCCTTTTATGGTAAAAGTGCATTTTCAACAATAATCATACAGTACAGTATTTGTATGCATCAAACTCAAATAAAACACAAACTCAAATACATTTTTTTCTTTTGTGGAAAATGAGCAATATATACAACCAGATACTCATAAAAGATAATAAATTATAATTGAAAAAAAAAAAGTAATGTTAAGTGTTTTTCATAATAAAAAAATAATCGCTCATCTTACTGTATGAATTGGCCTAACAAGAAACCACTGGCCTAACAGCAAATGTCTATATCCTGTGTTGGCCTAACTTGCTCATCTGTGTGCAACTTTGTGCTGAATGCCATGCATGAAAAGTGCTATATAAATGATTATCACTCTTTCACTCTGAGACTCATAAGGCAGTACTAGATTTAGTAATATTACCATGAATATAGCTATTTATTTAACATATTCTTACTGGAAAACATCTCTGAAACTCTGTAAAAGTCATATTGCTAGCTTATCATAAAAGGCCAATTTGACCGATTGATTGGGCATATTTAAAAAAATAATAATTACACCCTTGTTAAAACTTTTTTTGTGCATCAAGTTATCTAATTATGTTCACTCAGTGCTCTGACACTAAAATATGTCAAAAAGGATATGGTTACCTTACAAAAGTTGACCAAAAAGAGTGATTTCTTCAGCAGTGATTTTTAGCATGCCAACTTTCTCAGTGGAAGCTAGCTGAAGGGCTTTCTGTTCGAACCACAGTGACATCTAGAGGTTGTATTGTGCATAAAATGTCAAACAAATGGTAGAGCTGGCTGAATCAGATGGAGTTAAACTTTTGAATTTTCTTTCAACAAGATATCAAGACACAAAATGTGCTCTGCCAAATGGCGGTGCTGGCTGTTAAAGGGTTTTCTGATACTAGATTACTTTCTGAAGTACAACATGTCTTGCATAAAATCTGTACCATGGATGTATAAGCGACAATCTGCACAGATTTTGCCTTTTTTTGTACCACCGAACTATCAGTTAATTTGGTGGTAAGTCAAAACAAGTTCTGAAAAGTTGTAAGGCATTTTTTTGTTCAACACTTCCCTTACCAGAGGAAGACTCTGCTGTCACTGGAGGATGAGGAAGAACAGGGAAAACATAAAATCGCTGATGGTCTGAAGACGGCACTGAGGACACAGCCAATGAGGTACAAATCCAGCCCAAGTTATCCTAGAAAATGAACATGTCCTTAGTTTTTGTTAAATTTTCTCACGTACTGCAGTGATATGTAGAATAACCCTAACAAGGCCATTCTGATTAATCTCCACCAGGTTCGTGACGCGGTTCATTGAGTTGGACGGCCTGTCTTGTATCCTGAATTTCCTCAAGTCGATGGACTATGAGACCACTAACTCTCAGATCCACACCTCACTGATCGGCTGCATCAAAGCTCTGATGAACAACTCTCAGGGCAGGGCTCATGTGCTCGGTCACTGTGAGAGCATCAACATCATCGCACAGAGTCTCACCACTGAAAGCATCAAAACCAAGGTACATGCAATGCACTCAATATCCCATATTGACAAAGTTAGAAGAAGTTGACATACTTTATTAATCCCACAGTGAAAAATTACATTTTCACAGTGTTGTTACATCAAACAGTACATCACACCTGAGAATACACTAATGTAAAAACTAGGGCTGTCAACCTGTTAAGCCCGAGAGACCCCGGTACTGGGGGCCTCCTGCAACATCTTGCAGGAAACAATGTCTGAGGGCATGTTCATTTAATAAACTATGAATGTTTTATATCCATGTAACGGAAAGAAACTCATCTAACTGATCATTTGAATTTTTTTTTCCAAAAACCCCCCACAATGCTAACGCTGAGCCTCTGAATTAGCAACGAGCGAAAAATGCTAACAGATGACTGCACCGAAATTCACTCACAAAACCTTATTATTTATCTTTGCTGCACATCCCAACCCATCGTTTCACATCAATGACACAAAATCGAGGGGTAGCCTACCCTTCATTATCACTCAATGATACGAACTCTCGGAGATAATAACAAGAACAGACATCAAAATATATGGCGCTAGCTAAAAACGCTAACATGGCTCACCTGTGTCGTAGTCTGGTCAAAAGTGGTCTTCAATGGCACTAAAACGATAAAAACGCTGCTGAAGTTAATCCATAGGTTAACTCAATGTGTCTGTGTCACTTTGAATGATTTCTGATAATCCATGACCAATGAACCTGCTTTTCGGTTTCAAGATGTCAGAGCTAGAGCTATAGCTCTATAGCTTAACTCTCATGCAAAACTGCGTCCGCGAAGCACCCACCTTTTTGTTTTAGACTTTGTGTGAGTGGGGAGATTCTCCTTCGATTCTATTGGCTCTAACAGTCAGAAAGAGATGTCAATCACCAAAATCGAGCAATGGGTTCCAGAGAAACGGTAAAACCCCCATTTCCACCCAAATCACCTCAGAGGTAGAGTTTATTTTGCTAAACCTCTCTAAAAAGGTCAAATGTCACTTGTTTTGCATCAATCTTGATACAGGGTGCTTATTATATGTTTTACTTTGGATTCCTAAAGCTTTTAGTCTACCTTACCATCATCCAAGGGTAGTTTCACTCAGTGCTTGAATTGGGCCGGTACTCACCGGTACGCAGTACCGGCACTTCTGATTTTTACCCATGTGGTACCGGCACTTCTTACTGAGTACCGGCACCTAAATGCCGGTACTCAGCCGCCGGCAATATACGTATATATTGTAAACGCAACGCAGCGCAAATGTGGGTCTGACTCTGCCTCACAGAGGGTGACTGGCTGTCTACATGACGTGGCCTGCCGACATTGCCACTTTCATACAGATCATACTAATGTCCTCGATTGGTCTCTGTGTGTCATTCAAGCTCGGGAGGGTGTGTGTTGGTGTATGTGTGGCACGAGCGAGCGAGAAAGCGCGCGCACCGGTTACGTGTATTGTTGTTAGCATCTGGTGCTTGCTAGCTGCGCTAACGGATATAAGGAGCTGTTTCAACAACAAGGTGGAGGGAGAGTCCTTTGCTGTCAGACTGAGAGGCTGATAACTACAGCTCTGGTGAGGTAAATTACTCTCTGAGTCTTTAGATAGTTAACTTAGTTTAAGTTATCTCAGTGGGTCTCAAACGGTTCGGTCACCATTTATGTAAACACATATTTCCATTTGAGGGGGTAGTGATTAGTAAAATATGCATGAATAATACAAACAAAATGTTAACTAGGTGAAAAAAGGTAAGATAAACTTGTTGAGACTAAACTAGTCTTTGCTGTTGCCTCAAAGAGGAGCAGGGGGAGAGGAGGGAGACAGGAGAGGCCGATTCAGGAGCCCAGACACACTCACAACTATAAATGAACCAAAAACAAATAAATAAACAAGTTTCAATGTTTTTTCATATTGGATATTGTATGTTATTGGTTATGGCCATGTACTTATGATTTTATGATTATTTAAATGTATACATTTTTGTTTCATATGGGTGTAGTCTCTTTATTCCCCCTCAAAGTGCACCAGATTGATGCATTTAAGTCCAACATTTAAAAATATCTTACCGGGGGAGCATGCCCCC
>NW_011333040.1:1994601-2000943 GCF_000735185.1 Notothenia coriiceps
GTTTTGCATCAATCTTGATACGAGGTTACTTATTATATGTTGTACTTTGGATTACCTAAAGTCCTTTAGTCTACCTTACCATCATCCAAGGGTAGTTTTCACTGTAAGTAAAAAATAACTTTTGGACGGACACTATAATTTACAATTTTTCACCATGTTCAATCTGAATTTTCTTTAAAATAAAAAACATCTATATTGATTCTGACTTTTCTACATCCAACTCACAGGTTTATCATTACTTTGAGAAAAAAGATTATTAATTTAACCCTTTTAGAAGGGGAGATATGGTCATTTGTTCTGGGAATGTCATTTTCGAGCCTGAGACCTGCAAAACAGGCTCAGGGCTAAACTGTTTAAAATAGTTAATCGCGATTAATCGCACATTTTGTATCTGTTCTAAATGCACCTTAGAGGAATTTTTCAAGTTTTTAATACTCTTATCAACATATGAGCGGACAAATATGCTTTATACAAATGTTTGTTTATTATCATTGGAACAATGAGAAATATTCTCCTGAATATTTTCGATACAACCACCTGGAACCTCTCTCTCTCTCTTAGACTCTCTCCCAACCCTGTGTACTTCTTTGCACTGAGCCAGTTGCTCAAACAGACAAGCCTGTATACAGTCAAAGCATGAGACTGAAGTTCCCACTGTGGGTCAAAATAATGCGCTCTGATGTGCAGTCGACACGTTGGATGTGATCCGAATTATCTCACACAGTCCCTCGTCCTCCACAATGTTAATTGTCCTCCAAGCTGCAGCCACCGCCACCCATTTAGCTATCGCTGTTGAAAGCTTGCTGCTCGTAGAAGTGTCCAGGAGTCTCCCGGCAAACTTTCAAGTGTGGTCGGCCGCAAGCGAGCGGCAGGAGCAGCCCCTGTCAGCATGCGCTGTGTGCTTGGCTTGCTGTTTAAAACACCTTTTTTTGTATCCATATCTCTCCTCCCACCATCCAATTAACAACAACAACAACGTCAAGCCTTTGGGCTCTGAAACTACGGGGCGGGCCGAGGACACATGGACACATGCGTTAATCGCACGTAAAAATAATTAGTGGCGTTAAAAAAAAATGGCATTAACGCGTTAACTTGACAACCCTAGTAAAAACGTGTGTCTTATTGAAAGGTGTCAGAACGAAGAGGCTGCCATGGTTAGAAGTAATAGGCGTTTTGGCAGTCTGCATGAACTACATTGGCTCTCCAGTTGCCAGTCCACACTGTAATTTTGTATGGTCCATGGGGGACTTGGACCAGTAACCATTATTTGACCTAGCCAAGTCCCTGTTGACTGAGCTTCTATGGCTCTTAAACTTCAGATTACATGCTTCCCATTTCTCAAGGACACCTTTTATATAAAGTCTAAGAGTCGACAATACACCTAAGGAAGGAATCATGAATGATTGTTATAACATGTTATGCTAGATCACGCTTTTATCCAAAGACACTTACAGTAAATACACTTCTATACTGTTGACATCTAGATCTTTGATTGAAACCATGTCATGAGTCTCAGGACTTCAGAGCTTCCAACAGGAAAATGAACAGATGAACAGCAAAGACAACACTGTGTTCTCACACAATGTTGGCCCTTTAAAATAATCGTTCTGTAGTTAGTCATCATAACATTCTTTCTCCTTCTAATTTAATAGTTCCTGTTTGCTCTCTCTCCCTAGGTTGCGGTGTTAGAGATCCTTGGTGCAGTATGTTTGGTGCCAGGAGGCCATAAGAAAGTTCTAGAAGCCATGCTGCACTATCAGAAATTTGCCTCGGAGAGAACACGCTTTCAGGTCTGCTTTTGCTTTGTTTGTGTGTTTCATTTAATCTTCTGCAAGGGAATATGGTGGTGTGGAAAGAACAGATTCTGATTTATTTACGGGATGAGCCATTATGCAAGTTGGTTGCCTTATTTGGATCTGTTATAAAAGAGAAACACAAAGAAACATTACATTAGATTAAGGATTCATCCTAGGGACCCTAACAATAATAATAATACATCAGATTGTGACAGAAAGGGAGGCCACATCCAGAGTTACCAAAAGTATGTTTTATGCAACTTGAATATCTTCTGCTCTGTGTGCAGACCTTGCTGAATGACTTAGATAGATCCACAGGCCGCTACAGAGATGAAGTGAACCTGAAGACGGCCATCATGTCCTTCATCAACGCTGTGCTCAGTCAGGGAGCAGGAGAGGTGAACAACCATCCACAAGTCTTTATTCTGCTGAGATCTAGACAGAACTAGAAAGTACTGTGTCTTTGAGTGATGTGTGTATCGTATTTGTCTCAATCAACGTCTTCCCTTCCTCCACAAATGTTGTGTTTTCAGACCAGTCTGGAGTTCCGCATCCACTTGCGTTATGAGTTCCTGATGTTGGGCATTCAGCCGATCATTGACAAACTGCACTCCAATGACAACGCCATCCTGAACAGGTACATGAGGCACTCTTGAAGATGCCAGCATTTTAAAACATCAATACTGTGTTGTAAAATTAACAAATACGTGAGAGGTCAGGGGAATATATTGGTACTTTGACAAACTTTGTTCCATTCCATTCTGTTTATGTTGTTTCCAGACATTTAGACTTCTTTGAGATGTTGCGGAATGAAGACGAGCTTCTAATGTCCAAACAGTTTGATGCTGTAAGTCATTTTAGACTGTCCAAATGTCTTTTTAGATTACTTAATTTAGCGCCGAAATCCTTGCTCTTGCTGTGGGGATAAAAAGACATAACACATTTCAGTTTTTAAACACTAAACACCATCTGTTATCATAATAGGAATTTAATTGAAAATGTATTTTGCATTGCATTTATTTTCATGTCAAATAAATGTCAAAACATAGATTTGATATATGTCATAAAGAAACTGTGTTTTTCCTCAGGTCCATATAGAAACTAAAAGTGCCAGCCAGATGTTTGAGGTGATCAAGAGACATCTGAGCCACACTGAAGCGTACCCTCACCTGCTGTCTGCACTGCAGCACTGTCTCATGATGCCCTGTAAGACTGCCTGGCCACTTGTCCACAACTTACTAGTTTACCTTCCTTTTTAAATCACCATGAATCTGACGGTTCTCCCCTCTGTCTGCAGACAAGCAGAGCAGCACCACGCTCCAGTACTGGGTGCTGTTGGATCGGATAGTCCAGCAGCTGGTTCTGCAGACGGACAAAGGAGAAAACCCAGATGTCGCTCCACTGGAGGACTTCAACGTGAGAAACATTGTAAGCATGTAAGTTTCAGAGGGCTCTTCATTTGGGGTAGAAGCCTAGTGTGGTTTCAGGGATGAGTCATTGAACCCGGTAATGAGTTCGCATTATAGCATTTACGGTTCTCTCATCTGGAAGTCAATGGTTTTTTGAACATGTTTTTATTAGTTGCCTGAAATAAGGTCTGTGGTTAATACAAGTTTTAGAGATGTTCATGTATTGAACTAGGATATGACATATTTCAGTAAATACCTCACTGGTGAATGTCTGAATGTGTAAATTGACTCAAAGAGACAACTAAACGTCATCACGCCCAACACGATTCCGCCTTTAGCTTAGCGGTGGTGATGCACAGCCATGCTACTGTATTAAGTTTATAACCAAACGTTAGCTTTTTACTTATGGCATTGAATGCGCTTAGTAAATCATAAAAGTGGTGTTAATATGTGGAGATTGTCTTGTTGAGCGAAAAAAGTGATTATCATAAAAGTGTTTTTCCCACCTATTTTCCTCAAGATTCCAAGATCCAGTCGTTAATTGTCAATGAGGTTACGTGTGTATGTTTGTCTATAGGCTCATCAAAGAGAGTGAGGTCAAACAATGGAAAGAACAAGCTGATAAAATGAGAAAAGGTAAACACACACACACACACACACACACACACACACACACACACACACACACACACACACACACACACTCACACACACACACTCACTCACACAGTTTACAGAATGATCACAGACTGTATGTTCCCACACTCCCTTCCCTCCAGAGCATCAGAACCTTCAGCAGCGCTTTGAAAAGAGAGAGCGGGAGGTTGAGGCCAAGAATAAGGAGAAAGACGACATGATGGTGATGCTGAACAAGCTGAAAGACAAACTGGAGCGGGAGAGCAACGAGCACAAGCAAGCTCGACAACAAGTGGGAGACCTGTCTGCCCGGCTGCAGCAGCTCAGCTCTGTACGTGCACCCTGCTGCGATAAACATGGTCTATTTGTGTTTATTGCTGTCAATAAATGTATAATCTATGATTATGGCATCTGTTCATAATGAATTCTCTTGTTAGACCTCCAGTGTGCCAGGAGGACCCCCCGTGGCCGATGCTGGTTCAGTTCCTCCTGCTCCTGTCCCGGCCCTGCCTGTTGCTCCACCTCCCCCCCCTCCACCTCCTCCTCCAGGAGGCCCACCAGGTTTTGGCATGGCTCTATTTGCCCCACCTCCTCCACCAGGAGCTCCACTAGGAACAGCCCAGAGGAAGAACATTCCTCGGCCATCCAACCCCCTGAAGTCCTTCAACTGGAGCAAACTGCCTGAGGTACTGCTGTTGCTATGGAGAGAGAGGGACTAACATAGTATTGGGTTTGGGATGTGTCCCAAATGTTCACTCATCAACTACAACTAATAGAAGTTCTATACAGAGGACTATCATTTGAGTTATGTGCACATTTAAAGAAAACACAATGTACACTAGGTATTTTACGGTACCGAAATCATTCAAATAAATTGGGCAACAACTCATGTATTCTGGGTCTCAGACACGCTGCTCTCCTTGCGTTTGTCATAATTCCTCCGATACATTAAAAAAGCACCCCAACATTGCAGACTCAATTCATAGTGGACTATGTGCTTAGCATGAACTGATTTCAGCCTGGGTCTTTTCATGAGATTTGCCGACAGTAAGAAAAATATATGACATCCGACTGAGTGATGCCAATCAGCTTGTAGTCTCTGTAGGGGGTCAACAGCTGTGAAATGCTGCAGAAATCTCTACAGTGAGTTGTTAACTGGACTTTGAGTTAGGAGGATGATAAACTTGCATATTTGCTGTTGTTTCAGAGCCAGATAGAAGGAACCATATGGAAAGAGATGGATGATCTCAAGGTGTTTAAAGTTCTGGATCTAGAAGAGTTCCAGAAGACCTTCTCAGCCTACCAGAAACCTCAAGTATTACATGTAATGTATCACACTCAGTTTCTCTTTTGCCTTTTATTTTATGTTCATTAGGTATTTGTGTCATTAGCATATCAATCCTCCTATTCATAGATTTAGTTTCATTGTGTGACAGATATTGACACTACTCAGGTTGATTGCATGTGTTTGAAATGGAGAATACAGAAACACTGAAAACAAACTTTTACTCGGAAGAAGACTTTTTTTGTATTCTAACCACTATTCTGTATTAGCAGAAGGATCATGAGGAGGACCAGTCCTTTGTGAGGAAAGTGAAGGAGCTGTCAGTAATTGACGGTCGACGAGCTCAGAACTGTAACATTCTGCTCTTACGGTCAGTGCATGTTCCATATGAATACGTTTGATCCAAAAAAAATTGCATGTTGAAAAGCTGTTATATAAATGTATGTTACAGACTGAAGCTGACCAATGAGGAGATCCGACATGCTGTCCTGTCCATGGACGAACAGGAAGACCTACCTAAAGACATGCTGGAGCAGGTGACCCATTACCACATCTTCTGAGTCACCTCCAGCCCAAGTATTGCTCCCAAAGCAGATTTCAAATGGTTATAATGACCACGGTAACAAGATGTTTAGAATCAGGATGCTGTTTCATTAAAGCATAAAAAAGGTGTTCCTTTGGAGGACCTTTATATTGATCCATATAAAAATGACCAATATAAAGAAGCAATGTGATTTTATACGGGGCAGATATGGCACAGGGGGTAAACACATGTCTACCAATCAGAGGGCCACCAGTCCCTACAGTCAGGTGTCCTTGGGCAAGAGATTTACTCCTGTATGTGTATGGATTTCAACTGGATTTCCAGCCACTATGATGCAGATTTCTAATGGTAACATTCCTATTTATTTACAGCTCAAACGTGTGTCACAAATAAAACATAAAATAACTGTTTTAAATTAAATGCACATTTAACTGTGTGTGTGTGTGTGTGTGTGTGTGTGTGTGTGTGTGTGTGTGTGTGTGTGTGTGTGTGTGTGTGAAGCTCCTGAAATTCGTCCCTGAGAAGAGTGACATTGAGCTGTTGGAAGAACACAAGCATGAGCTGGATCGTATGGCCAAAGCAGACCGCTTCCTGTATGACATGAGCAGGTAAAACACACACACACACACACACACAGCCTGTATTTGTCAGTTAACTAAAGCATGACGGTGA
>NW_011333040.1:2000999-2007865 GCF_000735185.1 Notothenia coriiceps
TGTTGGAAGAACACAAGCATGAGCTGGATCGTATGGCCAAAGCAGACCGCTTCCTGTATGACATGAGCAGGTAAAACACACACACACACACACACACACACACACACACACACACACACACACACACACACACACACACACACACACACACAAGCCTGTATTTGTCAGTTAACTAAAGCATGACGGTGACAGACAGACTGTACACTTTGAGGATCCTGTCTGGAGGAAAAGCTGCAGAGCAGGTTGAAAGAGAGAGTAGTTACCTCAAGTAACAGTGTTATTAAGCTGCCAGTGTACCAAGTAAAATAAAACTGTCTCGAGTTGGTAAAAATTGTTAAGCACTATCTAAAATGCTTCACTTGTTCAAATAACTGAAGAAAAGCCACAGGAGCACCCTGTTCTGCTGCTTCCCCTCTGATGCTTACCAGGAAGTCTGCTGTTAAAAGTCATCACAAATGACTGTCACTTGGTTATGATTATCACAACCTGCAGTCGGTCGTCAGCTTTATGGAGCCAGGCAGAACAACTAAAGGCCAAAGATAGGCTCGCATCCTGTGTCACATGAGAGATTTTCTGGCTTTTCACATTGAACATTTTAACGGAAAACGACATCTTTATTCACAGAAGCAGGGTTAAGGCCGCTGATATGTGGTTCCCTTCTCAGTCCTAACTTATCTTGGTCTCTTACCCTTAGTCCCAACCAAAGCTTTTGTCATCGGCCTCGCTTTAAAAATAGCACAAAACGATATCCTCATCATCAGTACCCTCGGCAAGAAAGTGCTTCTTGCTTTAACCTATGTTCTTATAATCACACTTTTCTATGTGTCTGTATTAAAAAGAAAAGAGCGACATCATGTGGCCAAACAGCAAAACAACATAACCAGCTATTCCAGGCAGTGAATACAAATGTATACACACCTCGTAGGCTCGAGCAGCCAAAATAAAACATTTAGAGAAAAACAATAGAGGGCATTGTGTGACTATCTGTTGACAATTTGACATGTTCACACACAAACAACAAAATAGTTGTAGTTGGGTGGCTGTTGGGTCATCGGAGTCCACTCACAGTTTGGCTGTTTGATTCTGTCCTCTCCTAGCATCAACCACTATCAACAGAGACTGCAGTCCCTCTACTTCAAGAAGAAGTTTGCTGAAAGAGTGGCTGAGATCAAACCTAAAATCAAAGGTATTCCTTTCTGTCCAAAACTCAGTGAATTCATGGGTGCTGTTCTGTTCAGTTTGTTGTGTCCTGCTGAAGATATTATAAGATGTTAAAATACATGTTGACATTGTGTTCCAGCTCTGAGCATTGCGTCCCAGGAGGTGGTGAAGAGCGGGGCGCTGCTTCAGCTCCTGGAGGTGGTGCTGGCCTTTGGAAACTACATGAACAAAGGACAACGAGGAAACGCCTGGGGATTCAAAGTGTCCAGTCTCAACAAGATAGCCGACACCAAGTCCAGCATTGACAAGTACGGCTCATTTTCTGTTGACTTAATCCTTTTTCTGAGAAGAAATGTAGATGTTTGTTCGATTCGCTTTTCTTCTAGAAGTCAATGAGAAGTGATAAATGTTTGACTGTTAAATGTACGGTGTGTGTTGTGTGTTTGCAGAAACGTCACTCTTCTTCACTACATGGTCACTGTGCTGGAGAGGAAATACCCGAAGTTGGCAGCTTTCAGTGAAGAGCTTCAGACTGTGCCAGAAGCTGCGAAGGTCAAGTAAGAACAAACACAAACACAAAGACACTGTAGAAGTGATTGTCCTGAACCTCACTGCTAAAACAAGACTTTGTGGAGACTGTTGTTCCCCAATAAATAGGTCCTGAAATCCACCTAAAACCACAAATGGGAAGAAAAAATTAAGGAATTGTATTTTGTGTAATGCAGCTAAAATGACTGTCTTGTGTCTCTCTATGACCTGTCTCTCCAGCATGACAGAGTTGGAGAAGGACATTGGCAAGCTGAGATCTGGCCTGAAAAATGTTGAGGCGGTGAGTGAATGATTACGAACCTGATCAGTTATTTTCTTAGTATGTTCAACACCTAACACCCTGTAAATCCATTTGACAAAAAGACTCATGGAGGATACGTGTGGAATATATTGACATATTGAATTCTCTGTGTGTGTGTGTGTGTGTGTGTGTGTGTGTGTGTGTGTGTGTGTGTCCAGGAGCTGCAGTACCAGCAGGGCCGCTCCCCTCAGGGTCCTCAGGACAGGTTTATCCCTATGGTCAGTCAGTTCATCACTGTGGCCTCCTTCGGCTTCTCTGACGTGGAGGACTCACTCAGTGAGGCCAAACAAGTGGTGAGTCAAGGGGGATACTGTCATTCACATGTTTAACCCACAAACATAATCTTAACACAAAGGAGTCTAATGCTGTAGTTAGGGTTAGCAGAAACAGAAAATCTGTATGTGAGTCTGAAGCAATGCTATCCAACAACATTCATAACCCACTGCTGCCAGTCTGTATGCTACGCTAGGCTAACGTTGTCCTGACTCCAGCTCTGTAATTAACACACATACTGTCTCTCGATTCGGATACTTTCCTCAGTACACTTCCATGTCTTAAACTGGGTGGTCTTGTCTTAAATCCAACAAAGGTTTTATGCCCTCACTGGAAGTGACGATCGCTGCTGTTAGCTAGCTAGCTATAGCAATTATGATTCGCAGTACCAAATCCTTTCAGACTGCTCAATTAACACTATACAATTAACAGCAGCTTCTTTTTGACACCAGTTACAGTATAGCAGAACTAAAATATTTAAAAATAAATACACATATCTAACTTTTATTTGCATAGTGCTATGTTCACCAAAGCAACAGCAATAGTGTGTAATTGTAAGTGTCCACGTTCCACTGTGGACCATTGTGAGAGCCCTATCTGGATGCATTTTGACATACTTTGGAAGCAGCAAATGTAAGCGCAGAAGTACATGATTTGAGACACGTTTTTTCTCAAATTGTTGTGCTATTCGATTAAAATGTGTCGATTGTTTGCCTTTTAAGATAAACCTTCATAGTACATAACTATCTGTCCTCAACTGACTGACAGATAAACAATGTTACACTCACACAGTTTCACATTATATTGTGTGTATTATATACACACAAGTTGGACATTAAAAAGGCAAGATATCTGAAAAATCTGCCTGTTGATCAAAAACAGAAGCTAAATGAAACCATAAATACAATTACCAATTACACAACTATTACATTTTCAAATTGGTATTTATTATATAACCTATTTGTACTTACTTAATCATGGTAATGTCCCGTCAACTTATGAACACAGAAACAGAGCATTTCTAAATCATTGAATAATGCAGAATACAAAAAAAGTGAAGCCAACGTTTACAGCAGCTCAATATGTTCGACTCGTCAAAATGTATCATGTATCTTGTTGCAGTTTGGAAAGGCGCTGACACGTTTTGGAGAAGACACGTCCAACATGCAGCCAGATCAGTTCTTTGGGATGTTCAACACTTTCCTCACAGCTTACTCAGAGGCCCAGCAGGAGAACGAGAACATGGCGAGACGCAAGGAGGAGGAGGAGAGACGGGAACTCTTGGAGGCACAGGTTAGAGGACATGATCATACAAGAGAGATGTACTTTATTTTAACAGGATAGCTAATGTATGTTACAACGTGTCAGGTACATAGTAATACATTCATAAGTTTTGTTCCGTGCATTAAACATATAACATACTTGACACTAACTTCTGAGAGATAACATAATAGACGTTGCCTACACACTTTCCCTGTTTCCATACACTGATTCAGACGAGATGGGGAAGTATTATAGTATATAGATCCTGCAAAAAACTTAAATTGCTAAGAACTTGTACTATTATGACACTGTAAAAATACTCTCTGTAAAGTGTCAAAGTCCTGCATTTAAAATGTTTCTTTAGAAAAAGTGAGTAAACATTCGTAGCCAAATGTAGTTAAATTACTTTACTAGTGTTAAAGCAGAGAAATCTAAAATTAAAAATTGTTAAAAATAAATGAAACAATGAGTGACATTTATATAAAGGCCAATTAATGTTCTCCCAATCTTTCAAAAAGCTGTAAAATAAATACAATATAATATATAATAAAAACAAATCCTCATATATGGTCAACTGTTTTTTTATGCAAAACTCTTGATTTGTAAACTAACTAAAGCTGTAAGAGGAATGCAGTAATGTAAAACGTACATTATTTAATTGAATTGGAGTAGTATAAAGAGTCAGTAGTGATACAGTATCATCCTCTCCTGTCTTGATCTGTCTGTTCCTGCAGCTGAAGAAAGACAGGGAGCAGAAGGGCAGGAAGGCCAGAGCCAACGCAGAAGAGGAGAGCGGTGAGTTCGATGACCTGGTGGCCGCTCTGCGCTCTGGAGAAGTGTTCGATCGGGATATGTCCACAATGAACCGCAGGAAGCAGCGGACACAGAAAGTGTTGGAGAGCAGCCGGGAGAGAGTAGTGACAAGACTAAACCAGTGACCAACTTCATCTTTAAAGCTGTCAGGAAGTACACAAACATACTGAAACACTGCTGACTATTGAACATAATCAATGTATGTTAATGTAGGCTTTTTAGAATAGTATTGGGCTACTTTGACCAATTTCCAGAATCAGGTGTCCGGTGCCTTGCTGAAGGGCACCACGGCAGGGCAGGAGGTGAACTGGGACCTCTCCAAGTAGAAGTCCACACTCCATATTTAGGTCTGGTCAGGGACTTGAACCGGTGACCCTTCAGCTCTCAGTCCGAGCCCCTACTGACTGAGCCACTGCCGGAGTTCCATTAGTAATGTACATTAATCTGTTCTTAATATAAGATTTTAAACTATTATCATTTAAGTGTTTTTTGTCAGCTGTTACACACTACTCCATCATTTCTTTTAAACAACGCTTTGTAAAAATGTATACAACTATATCCTGCAATAGCTGCATTTAATAAGTTGATGTTTTGATTTTTATTTACCATCATTTTGTTTTTGGGGTGGTTTGCATTCCCTATAAATAATAATAATGATAATAAATTATATTTTCATAGCGCTTTCTGGGACTCAAAGTCTTTTTTACAATATAAGGGAGGGTGGGGGTTGGGTGGGTACAAACAAATAAGGACAAACAAAGACGATACAATAATTAGAGTTATTCTCGAACCAGGGATCAGTATTATCTGTTGATACGGGTACATGTACAGTACAATAGTAAGTGATATATGGGTGAGATAAAAATGTTAAAGGTGTATTTTTTATAAAATGACAGTCCTTTAACAAGGCTAAAGCTTGTCTATATACAAAACTGGCATTATGTCATGAACAATACCTGCTGATTCAATAAAAACGTGAAGACGGATACAAAATGTGTTGTCGTTGTTGAGTCATTCATCCTGTTAGATAGGAGCAGACTGAAAGGGGGGGGGACCAAACAACCTCATTAATGATTGGAAATGCAAAGATTCAGCCAAGGAAACAAAAAAGTATCAGACATGACTCCAAAACTAGGGTTTGGTTTAAAGATCCCCTATTATACTCTCTTTCAACAATATATTATGGGTCTCAGATAAATACAAAACATATCTCTGAAGTGTTTGGCTCCAAATACCAAACAGATCATTGCAGCATCCCACAATCCCCTCTGTTTCAGCCCTGTTTCAAAAGTGCTGATTCTCTGTCTGTTACTTTAGATGAAAATAAGGAGCCACTCCCCACGCCCCTCTGAGAGATATTTGGTTAAAAAGAACACAATAGGGGGGGGTTTACCTTTGTTGGTTATTGGCTAATGGTTACACAAGCCAAAACATATGACATCACAAAGTGGCGATAATCAGCTCATTTTCAGACAGCTTTTTATATAAATGGATCAGGACAAAAAGTGAGCGAATCTTTTGTCCTGAAACTTTCAGAATCTCTTTACACATGTTTATGTATAAAAGACATGAAAAAGTGGATTTTGCATAAGAGGTGACCTTAAAAAAAATGTATTATCAACATTCTAATCCCAACACATGTTACATTGCATTTCAGAAAGATATCATAATTAAATTGGAATATTGTCAGATGTATGTCATAATATTGTAATAATATCTTCAGAATTGTATACTTAGGTCAAAAATATGTAAATGGACTGTACTTATATAGCGCTTTATCCAGTCTTTAAGACCCCTCAAAGCGCTTTACATACTACATGTCATTCACCCATTCACACCCATTCATACAGAGCAGTGTACCTTACTCTAGGACCTAACATTCACACACTTTCACACACCGTTGGCCATGCCATCGGGAGCAACTCAGGGTTAAGTATCTTGCCCAAGGATACATCGACATGTTGACTGCATGGGCTGGGATCGAACCCACAACCTTCTGGTTGAAAAACGACCACACTCCCTCACAGCCACAGTCGCCCTAAAAAAATATTATAAAAATATGTTCAGACTTATGTCATAATGGTGTAAGACGGTTGTAAGATTTATGTCATAATGATACTTTGGCAGAACAGAACAAAGCATGGAGGTGAAAGCTGATCTCTTTTTATTTAAATGGGAGAGTCCAATACAAATATTCAGTCACTTACACCGATTAATTATTGTGAAGAATCATTTTGATTTAAATATTGATGAATTCATTGTGATTCTACTTGTGTCTTGCAGGATAAGAACACATGTAGTTGCTTTTCAAACATAGCAAAATGGCAAGGAAATGTTCATTTAAATCGACACTTTTAAACATCATGGAAAGGTGTGGATATTTGAGAAGGTGTGTATATTGCAATATTATAAGACCTAAAAACGACAGTTAAATGTTACTTGTAAAGCCCCTCCACCCGCTTACCACGACTTTTCAACACAGACCCCCCCCCCCCCCCCCCCCCCC
>NW_011333040.1:2007877-2039767 GCF_000735185.1 Notothenia coriiceps
ACCACACACACACACACACACACACACACACACACACACACACACACACATAACAAATCCTATTTTAAAGTCTGTTTGCTGCAAAATAATGCCATTAATGCTAATGCAATAAGAAAAACTCAACAACGGTTAATAATCACAACGGGGTCTGTGCCAGTGTAAGAAGCCAAGTGTGCGTGTGTGCGTGTGTGTGTGTGTGTGTAATATTAGCTATGGAAACATTGTTTGTCGCCCCTTGTGGAGGCTCTCGTGCTCGCAGAAACAAAACAAAGCTGCATTCAAGAGCCCGCCCTAGCAGGGCGGCTGGATGAGAAGACCTCTAGCTCGTAATAAAACGAATATTTTTGCATCATATATCACAGGCTTGAGGAGACATCCGTTCGGTAGCCTTAAATCGGTCCAGTCACGGTGTACAGGGTGAGAAATGCTCCCTATTGTTCCGTTTTCCCCCCTCTGTGCGGGGACGTTACCCAGCGCCACAGATGTTTCATTAGGCAACAGTGCTGCGCGAGCTGCTGATGCCCACTTCCTGAATTCACAGCAACAGGAGCCCACAAACATTGCAGCGAATCGTTTTTCTGTCGATAAGTAGCAGAGAAGCTCCGGTCGGAACCCCAGCACCGTCGGCTCGGTTTGAGGGGTGTCGCCGCTCCGCTGCCATGGTGGAGACTCCAGCCGGCTGTCTGTTTGAAGACATCCAGTATGAAGACATCCAAGTTGAAACGGTAAACTCACTGAGCTACAGCAGAGGGCATTAACGTTAGTTGGCTCTGCGGTGCCGAGGGGAAATGTCCCGGTACTAGCAGCTACAATAAAACAGCGTAGGCTACTGTTTGTGTTCAACACTTGGGTAACAGACAGGCAGGCAGACATGCTATTTTAACGGACTGAGCTTTAACGTGAAATACAGAGACAGGCGAACACACTTGTGAGCAGACCTATAACCATGACAGAATCCGCTTTTAAACCCCGCAAAACCGTTTTAACAAGCAGAGCAAGGCCTCAGCTCAGCCTCCAGTGCAACAGAACAGTCGAGATATGTGTTCTGGATAAACTCAGTGTAGACTTCTTTAAGTGCAGCAGAGAAAAGGGAAAGCTTAAAGGGAAGAAACGTGAGAGCAGTTAACCCTTGCATCATGCTCACATGTTGGACACTTATGTTATGCTCGGTTCAAGTTAACATGGTATAGTTTATGGGCTTTAAAAGGAAACCCTAACCTATATTGTCTTTACCTCATTTCCTAGCGATATAGATTATATATCTGATCAACACTTGCAAATACTTGCAAAAAAACAGGCTTATTGCCTAGTAGGTCAACACATACGAGGATTAGTCCTTTGTTTATGATGCAAACATAAACACAGTCAAATAAGATGTATTGTAAGAAAATGGCCAACCAAATACAATTATTATAAAAAAAGATTTAAAGAAAGAAATCTATTATAACGTTAAAATAAAGCAATATTTACATGAAATATAGATTTATCTGTACAATTTAAACACAATAAAATATGTGTGACAACGTCATCATTTATGTAAAACGATGAGACCAGATTCATGCTTATCTAGGAACAAATATAAATGAAACATTTTTTTAATAATGATCATTTTGCCACTTGGTTTTCACCTTTATCTCACTATCATCAGGAACATACGGGTGAAACGTGAATGGATACACACACAGAAAACTTGTATCTAACAGTCTTTGGCTATGAAATACACCTCTTTAAGAATCATTTTGCATGTTTATCCTTTTTATTTTATTTTACATATTTACTCAATTAAATGAAAAAAAATCCTTATATTATTATTTTTTGTGTAAAAAAGGAACACTGGTCAATTTGACCTAACCACACAAGGTTTAAACCCCTTCTTCTGATGTGGTGTAAAAAGTACTCAGGATCTTGTATCAGTATATCAGTATGTAGTGTCTCTACTTTAAAGAGTCCTCTCCTGCTGATGTTCAGGTGTATATCAGTATGTAGTGTCTCTACTTTAAAAAGTCCTCTGCTGCTGATGTTCAGGTGTATATCAGTATGTAGTGTCTCTACTTTAAAGAGTCCTCTCCTGCTGATGTTCAGGTGTATATCAGTATGTAGTGTCTCTACTTTAAAGAGTCCTCTCCTGAACTCTTGATAAATGTTGCTGTTGTTTGTTCTCTCTGATGTTTCTGAATCAGAAGCCCCTCAGGATTTCACCTGCTCATGTTTCACTTCACATTTCTTTATTGTGCCTCATATTTTTCATGCAATAACTTTGAAATAACAAGCAGAGGAGAGACACAGGAACCAAAGCCCTACTGTGTAAATGAATGCTACGCTACAAACTGTGTGTTGCTGTTATTCCTGTGCTGACTGGGCTCTAATTGAGACGGTGTTACATTTTTTAGGGTGGATGTTTTTGCATCTCAGGCTAAAAGGCAAGTCCTGGAAACATCCTGGAAGTTTTGATTCCTTTCTTCTCTCTCTCTTTGTCTGAAAGTGTTTAAAAAATCCTACAAGGTGGAAGAATTGCCCCCTCATCTGAATGGATTCATAATGTGAAATATAATCCATATATGCCACACCCGCAAAATGTATGCTCTGATTTAATTTAAGTAGACTAATATAAAATAAAATTGTCTACAATAAGAATACATGGAATACAACATACAAGGAATTTGCTTTGGTACATAAGATAAGATAAGATGAACCTTTATTAATCCCGAGGGGAAATTCAGTTGTAGAAAGCAGCAAGAGGGTAAGCGTGAAAAAACAGGACAGCAAAGATTCACAAAGATTAATAAAATCAAAAATCAAGAAAATCAAGAAAAAAAAATNTTTGCCACTTCCCTTCGGCTTTATTGAGCTTTTTAGCTAATTGTTAGGCTGTCAAAGCCACAGCTTTACTGTTTGGTTCACTTTAACTGCTCTATTAGCATCGTTCACAGTTAAGAAGCTCTATAAACTAATGGTACACCACACGCTCAGCAGCAAACAACAAACAGACCCAATTATGGTGAACACAGTGGAGCATTTTAGCAACTTAAAGGGGACCTATCATGCTATATTTAAATAATATATTGTAGGGCCATACCTATGTAAGGTATATTTATAAGTTTTATTTTTCAAAATACCAAACAGATCATGCATTTTAGCCATGCCCCATTTTGCCTCACTCCAGCTCTGTCTTTGCATGAGCTGGAGCTGACACCCCCCCCCTCCTGCAAAGGAGGGGGCGAGGCACAAGCGTCATGTTAATATGCTGTTGCCATGCTGTTGCTATGCTGTTGCCATGCCACGGCAACCTCTCATTGCCTTGATAGGTGGAGAGTTGACCATACAGGTGGAGTGCACCTCTGTGACATCATAGAGGTGCAAATCAGAATCCACATGTATCAAATCCGTTGCAGCCCTGTTTTTAGAGATTTGGGTATGGAGGAAAAGAGAGAGGGTTGTATGTTCTGACACTTGGTGAGTTCCCTGGAACACCGGGGACACATATTCATGTATAAAAGACGTAAAAAAGTGCATTTTGCATGATAGGTCCCCTTTAAGGTAGTATGTGACATATAAATGGTCAAAAATGGTACATTCTCCATTAGCTCACGAGCTCCATGTTCAAGCGATCGACTATTCCTTCGCAATGTAGCATCACATTGGATATGCACTTAAGTTGCCCTAGATTATAATTTTTCCGATCATTTCCCTATGACGAATTAGCACAAATGTGCTTAAAATGCATGAAAAACGCACATTTTTCAAAATGGCCGACTTTCTGGGGGGCGGGGCTAATGGAAGGCAATTTGAAATATGTGTGCAATCATAATAGTAATGTATATACAGCGTTTCGTGAATATCGGAAAAACTATATGCGAGCGGTTTGGAGCAATTTGCGCCATGTAAATCGTCAAAAATGGTGTATTCGCTGTTAGCTTACGACCTCCACGAGTGATTTTTCCAAAATGTGCTCCGCAATTAAGTATCATATTGGATAGGGGCTGAACTTGTCCTGCATTTGAATTTTTCCGATCATTCCCCTAGGAGGAGTTCGCAAGAATGTGCTTAAAATGCATGAAAAACGCACATCTTTCAAAATGGTCAACTTTCTGGGGGGCGGGGCTAATGGAAGGCAATTTGAAATATGTGTGCAATCATAATAGTAATGTAGATATAGTGTTTCGTGAATATTGGAACAACTGTATTTGAGTAATTTGGAGTAGTTTGGAGTCATTTGCGACATGTAAATCGTCAAAAATGGTTTATTCGCTGTTAGCTTACGACCTCCACGATTGAGCTATCAAAAATGTTCTTCTCAATTTGGCATCATATTGGATAGGGGCTGAACTTGTCCTGGATTGGAATTTTTCCGATCATTCCCCTACGAGGAGTCCGCAGAAATGTCCTTAAAATGCATGAAAAACGCACATATTTCAAAATGGCCGACTTTTGGGGGGCGGGGCTAATGGAATCTATTTACAAATATGTCCGCAATTCCATGAGGAATGTCTGTGCCAAAAATCGTGAAGTTCTAAGAAACTATATGTGACTACCACACAATAGGCTAGTGAGCAGCTTTTTTGAAAATTACGTTTTTTTTTTACATTCTCGAAAAGGTTGTGGGCTCTGACGTGTGTCCCAAGTTTTGCGTCCGAAGCTCATTTTATGCTATCGCAATTTAAAAAAAAATGTATAGGCCACGCCCACATTCTGAATTTTTTGCGACACTTTAAATCTGAGTTCGTAGTCACCCTGAGAGTATGTCTAAAAAAAAAAATAATAATTAGTCCATCCGCTCTTGAGTTATAAATTGGTGGTGTTTTTGGCCCCCCCTATAGTCCAAAATGAAAATGCTTTGGTGTGCCTATTCCCCAAGACAGTTTGAACCTATCTACCAAAATCTGTGATGTTTGGATACATTGTTGATGAGTTATGAGCATTTATTTCTAAGCCCCGCCTTTTTGCGAGAACGTTTTGATTGACGGTGGCAATATTTATCGTCCTAACATGCTCATTTTCTACGGTAATGTGTCTGACCCTCCACCGATGCTGGATATGAAGTTTGGTGTTGAAAAACTGAAAATTGAAATTTAAGTCAATATTTAACTGTTTTGAACATTATGCTAATTTAGAAGAAAAAAAATGTAGGCGGAGCTTAGGGTTCCAAGAGGATTATTTGTAGAGCAGGTCCACCCGGATATGTGTGCAAAATTTCAGGTCATTTGGAGTTACGGTGCGACTTTGTAAATGTATTCCGAAATGGGATTTTGATAGGTGGCGCTAGTGAGCAGGTTGGAATATCAACCCATTGACTCCAGAATATTGAATTTTTTACTGGTCCTGGCATCCGTGCAAAATTATACAACTTTTTAAGCATCCTAAAGACCTCAAAAAGGAAACGCCAGTACGATAATAATAATACCACCAATAACAATAGGTTCCTCGCACTTCGTGCTAGGACGCCGTTGGGTCCTAGCGCTCCGTGCTCGGGCCCTAACAAAGCAGTAAATCATGTATATACATATACAGTATAATACAGACACTATCCACAGTCAATATGAATATACCATAGACCGTTATTGACATTTTATATTATTTGAGGTCACTCATCAAATTCAGTCAGTCACGTGGACACAATATATAGATGTAAGAATATCTAATGTTGTGTTCCATTCCTTTTTCTACTGGCCATGTGCACTTACACATTACTGTACTCTCCTAAATTGTTCTCAAATTTGGCTCATCAGTACTTCTACAAAGTTGCCACACAAATATGGTCCATCAATCATTGATAGAAGCTGGAGCGACACACGTTCTGTTCTGCTGTCTCTTCTGGAAGGAGCAGACAGAAGTGCTTCCCTCGGCATTGCACTCGCTCAAAGTTGTAATGATTTCATCTTTGACCTCCATTGCAAGCTGACCTTCTAAAGAAAAAACAATGATATAAGAGCTATTCGAAAGGGCACAGAAAAGCAGGGTAGGTAACCATAGCAACAAAACAAACTAGGTCTTCTTGCCGTGAAGCTCTGCGCAAAACCTTGTGATTGAGCAAAAGCAAGTCTCTGTCACGTAGTGCAGCTATTCTCACACAAACAGAGCGCTGCTGCCAAATGGGGCCCCCTTTCTGACCGTATCTGGGTTATGGCAGCATTAGAACATGAAAGGAGGTATTTCAGGTGTAATCCATAAACAACATCTCCTGAAATGTACATTTCAGCCAATTATTTTCAACACGTATTATACAAGGCAACTAGCATATAGAACTTCAAATACAATATAATAGTGGACAGCAATCTGACAGCAGTGTGTATTACAAACTTCAGAAACAATGGGGTGTAAAGCTATGATTTACCTATGTTTATGATACGGTGAGTGAAGCAGGTAGGACCCAAACGCAGATAACATTTGATAATACCTTTATTTCAAGGTCTAGAGTAAACTTGGAACAAACAAAACACTCTCCGGTGAACTAAGTCACGAACAAAAGAAGCACCAACACTGAACACAGGGAGGGGTAATCACAAGACGAGAAACAGCCGGGCAGGGGAGGAGAAACACAAGGGCCACAAGTGAACACAATCAAAGAACTAGACACACCAGGGAAACTAACGACGGGAGGAAAAACACAGGGAAAAGGACCAGACAATAACCCAGGAGAAAAACATGACAGCAAAACCCAAACATACAAAATTACCAACGTGACATAACTTAGGAGTGTGACAGTTTACATATATAATGACGTGGTCATTTAAAGATGTGAATCTGTTCATCACCTTCTTCTTTCCCCATGGTTTATCAGAATCAGAATTCCTTTTTAAGTCCCACAGCGGGGAACTTTACAAAGTCACTGCACAAGTGGCATAACAGGTAAAGTATGAAATAATACAAAAGAAAAGCAGACATTAGTAATACAATTAAAATAAAGACAATTATGTACACAACCATGGCCAAAACATGAGTAGCAGCACATTAAGTAAAACTAAGTGACATACAAAAAGCATATTAAAGTATTGCAGCCTTAAAATAAAAGAGTTTTGGGACATTTATGAAAAGATGTATTTGTTTACATAAAGTGATTTTAGTACAATTGCAAATAAGTGTTTATATTGCACATTGCAGGTTTATTGCACACGAGTGCACAGTCGACTGTGGACAAATGAATACTGAGATGAACTATGGTATAGTTTGGTAAACGGCTGTCAGCTCAGCTCAGTGTGCTGGCTTCAGTTTACGGCTCAAACCAAACATGTTGGTGCAGCCCTTCAAACAGATGAGGGTCGGGGGCTCACACTGTGTTCCTGTGTTGCAGGCTACCTACAGGAGGCCTACCTGTGGACCAAGCAGGTGCTGTCCATCATGGAGAAGTCCATGGTGCTGCTGCAGGACGTGACGGACGGCTCCCTGTATGAGGGCGTGGCCTACGGGACCTACACCACCCGCTCCCTGTTCCAGTACATGTTTCTGGTGCAGCGCCACTTCTCCATCAGCCACTTCGACCACCCCTGGCTGCTGCAGCACTTCGCCTTCCTGTACCGAACCGTCCTGCCAGGTAAACGTCCCATCGTTTCACTTCATGTCATTGTTGTTATTTCAACTCATACTATTACTACAGGTTTGTTCTTATTTTTCCTTATTTTATATGTATTCTTATTATGTGTTTCTATTAAAGTCAACATTTCCGTTTTTATAGTGTATCTTATTTTATCATCCAAGCGTCCTTGCGTATATGAAAGGCGCTATATAAATTAAAGTAATTATTATTGTTATTATTATCATACTTTTTTAAAGGTGTTTCCCGGAAATGGATATATGAAAGGTGTCTAATGCAGATATTGGTCTGGAGGTCAGGGGAAGGGCAGCAGCAGAGGAGGGGCTGCAGGTCAGGCTCTGACATTTCACAGCCCCCGCCAACACTTCCTGTAGCTTTCTACAGCTTTCCTCCTCCTTCCTGTCTGCCTCTGTGCTATCTACTGTCCAATCATGCCCCATAAACATATCAGTCTAAGACACACACACACACAAACACACACACACACACACACACACACACACACACACACACACACACACACACACCTTCCAACCTCTTGTGTGTGTGCATTAAAAATCAGAGCTCCAAGACAGGATTCAATGTCAGCGCCACTTTTCACTTGGTCATAAGATAAGATACACTTTGTTGATCCCAATTTGGGATTTTTTTTGTCAAGTAGGCCTCCATTCCTGGAATAAATATCCTGATGATGTGTTCAGTGTCCAGCCACGCTCACAGGGATGCTGCTCCAGGGTTTCTGTTTATGATTGTTTGTCCTGGCAAATGATTGACTGTGATTACATGCTGAAGTTCTATAGCTGGTTTCTAAGAACCCTCTCAGCAGAGTGAGATAGCAGAGTGAGATAACTAACATAATTACAGACAACAAGTCAGTGCCAACAATCTGCGCTGGGCTGTGGACTGAGCCGGGTCACAGCACAGGGGGCTGAGGTTCATGCTGGGGAGCATCTTTGTAACATATCTGTGACTTCAGGGAAAATTATTTGTGCTGAGCTCTGTGTGGTAGTTTGTTGGAATTGACAAAGATTCCACACATTCATCACACATTCATCTCTTCCTGCCTTGTCTGCACCGCACATTTCAGCATCAGTCATACATGAGTATTTTATTTGTCTTTTTGTCCACCAATAAAGTTTCCCCTGTGTTTTCACCAGGATTTCAGCGGACGGTGGCCATTGCAGATTCTAACTACAACTGGTTCTACGGGCCAGAGAGCCAGCTGGTCTTCTTGGACCGCTATGTGTTGCGTAACGGCAGTGGGAACTGGCTGGCAGATCTGATCCATCAGAACAGGGTGATGGAGGGGCCGGGGCAGGCGGGGAAAGGCCAGCGATGGTGTACCCTCCACACAGAGTTCATCTGGTGAGACGCTCCACTTGGTTTCATTCAAGGAAATACAATTTTTATCTTCAGAATCAGAATTCCTTTATTTGGAAATGTACGGTATTACAACAGCAAGATTATAGTGCAGATTCATTAGAGTAGACTTACACATTACATAAAGAGAGAGTAGAAAGAATCCGAAAGATCTGAATCAGAAACAGGTTTATGGAGTATGGTAAAGAAATTAAGTAGCAGTATATTTTAAAAGACCATATAGAAATGTAGAAGTAGCTGTTACTATTTACAGATTGAAAAATAAATTGAAATAAATATTAAGCGTAAATTGCAATGGAGTCTATATTGAGTTGATATTACTCAAAGGCTTACGTTTACAGGCAGAGTTATTGCACATCAGGGGTATAACATTGGGGAAATGCACTCAAAAACTACTCGATAGGCCAATTGGGATTAGGGTTCTTGTATTTTGAGAGAAATATCAACTACAATGTATGTACAGCAGCATTTCCGCCAGGGGGGCGTCTTGCCGTTATTTGACTATATATATTCAGCTCGGGACGCACTGAACTCAAGCCAAGGGCGTCCAAAAATATTAATAATTCGAGAGAAGATCGAAAGTTTTTATCGCTTGAAATGAAGAAAAGGAAAAAGGACAAGGACATCCCTCTGTTGGAGGGGCAAAGGAGTCTGGTGGGATTATTTTCGGAGTATTGCAGATCGTTTCCCCGACATCGGCGGTGCCTGCTACTGGACAACACGGAGCGTGCACGATTTGGACGCGATGAGCGGTGCTAATGGAGCACGTGCGTGAGCTGCGAGCCTCGCAGCGGCGAAAACTGAGGCTCCAGGTAAACTGTGGTAATATAAAGAGCCGTGTGCGAGCCGTGCGGGATCCGCGTGGGAGCCGGCGCTTTAAGAGAGCCGAGCCAAATGATCCGGCCCACTAACGTAAAAAGACAGTATCTATAAGGGACGGCTCAAGTCCCTTATAGATACCCGCTCTCGGGGTGGACGCCCTCTACGCCCTCTCAGCCCTGGTCTGGCGGAAACACTGATGTACAGTATTCGAACATCTCACTGTCAGCAGCTTTTGATTGATGTCTTTATTGGTTCTTCACCCCTCTGACATCCGTCCTCTCTTGTAATTGCAGGTATGATCCAGGACTGTTTCCGAAGCCTCCATCAGATTTCGGAACATCTCAACTTCACCACTTTGAGGACTGGGGGGTGGTGACGTATGGCAGCGCTCTACCTGCAGACACCAACCGCACCTTTCTGTCCTTCAAGGCTGGGAAGCTGGGGGGGCGGGCCATCTTCGACATCGTTCACAAGAACAAGTACAAGGAGTGGATCAAAGGGTGGAGGAACTTTAACGCTGGCCACGAGCACCCTGATCAGAACACTTTCACCTTTGTGCCCAACGGGGTCCCGTTCATCACAGAGGCTCTGTATGGACCCAAGTACACTCTGCTGAACAACGCGCTCTTGTTCAGCTCTGCTATCCCAGGGAGCTGCTTCAAGCCGTGGGCTGGACAGGTGACAGAGGCCTGCGACTCCAAGTGGTTGAAGTACAAGGTGGGGCTGGCGGCGGATGCCCAGGGCAGAGTGGAGGCTGCCATGGAGAGGCAGGGCATGGTCTTCATCCGAGGGGAGGGACATTCCTCTTACAGTCCCGAGCTGAAGCTCAGGAACTTCCAGAGGAACCTGCTCCTTCTCCACCCACAGCTCCTGCTCCTGGTGGACCACATCCACCTGGACCCGGACAGCCCCACCAGGGCGATGAGTGCCTTCTTCCACAACACGGAGCTGCCTTTCCAGAGTACCAAGATAGATGGTGTTCATGGAGCTTTCGTATCCCACGGGGAGGATAACTACAAGATGTTCTGGATGGATGACACCGGCTACAGTAACAAAGGGGTGGTGGGTTACTGGAACTACCCTAGAGGCTACCCGTACAATGGCTCCAACTATGTGAACGTCACTATGCCATTGAGGTACCCTCACACCAGGGTTGCCTACATTTTCTATGGACCAGGCGTGGATGTACAGAGCTTCAGCCTGCGTGGCGATGACCAGAGGGTGGACATCTACCTGGCCACCAAGGAGCACACCTACACCATCTACCTGCTGACCGGAGAGGTCCCCAGCAAGCCCCTGTTCGCCATGGTGCTGGTGGACCACAAGAAGATTGTCTTCGAGAAGTCTGCGGCGGCTGAAGAGGACAGCTCCCCTGAGGAAGTGGAGGAATACGTCAACGTGGTGGAGGACAACCTGCAGCACGTCAAGCCCGTCTTCCAGCAGATGGAGAGACACATCCTGGGACGGGTTCTCAACACCGCCAGCTTCAGAAAGACTGCAGAGCGCCTGCTCCAGTTCTCAGACAAGAAGAAGACGGAGGAGGTCATAGAGACGATGTTTGCTATGTCCAAGAAACAGGGCAGGGGGAAAGGGGGGAGGAAAGTGAACCTTGGGGAGAAGCTGTCTGAGACTCTACCTGACATTTTCGCACAGGTTGAGGTGAATGAGAAGAAGGCGAGACAGAGGACTTCAAAGCGTACATATGAGGACAGTCAAGAGGAGGGGGAGGGCGACTCGCGGGCCTTTATGGATTATACAGACGGTCGCAAAAACAGAAAGGGGGCTTTTGTCAAGGGCCGCAAATTTAAGGAGGTTCACATGGTGGCCACGGAGGGGAGCGAGGGTCTCTCCAGCACCGCCTCCTACATCCGCCTCTTCCTCCTGCTAAACACGGCCACCTTCTTCCTGCTGCTGGCCGTGCTGCTGACCCGCTTCCAGAGGGGGCGCAGTCTGCACACGCAGAGATGTTTCTACACCATCCTTCTGATCGACTGCTTCATCCTACTGTACCTCTACTCCTCCTGCTCTCACTCAAAGTGTTAACACACCACAGACCAATGACCCCATGCGGCCCCCACACCCAGTCTGAGGCAGATTTTAGAACACAAAAGGATAGTTGCCAGTATAGTGAACCCGGAAATGTTGAGGGACCCAAAGTTTTATGTTAGAAATGTATAGTAGGGGTCACAGCACATAGAAACTGCCGGATGCTCACCTGCATATGTTCCGAATCAGAAACGGCTTATTGCCAGGTAGGTTCACACGTACGAGAAATGTGACTATTTGCACCATTAGAATAAATAGCATTAATTAGCACATGCAGACAAAAGCAACAATTATTTTTTTTCTTTTAAATGGCAGTTTTGAGTCCCCTAAAACTTTAAAATCGGCCCAAAACTCATCAAAATCAGCCCACCCGGAGTACAGTTATTGCCACTTGCTGGTTAAAACTGCAATATTTGATCCTGAAAATGTCAGAAATGGATTCAACATCCTCAATAACCTCCAAAACCACTCAAACTGTCCTAGTCTGCCACCCGTGTTTATAACTTGTGTCTGCATAATATGCTAATGAACACAACTTGTGTAAATGCGTGTCTGTGCTATGAGCTGGCAAACAGACAACAATATGCAGACCACTTTTATAAAAACATATCTGAGATTTCAAGAAAGATTCTGATAATAAAAAAATTTCTATTAAAAAAGTATTTTTACAAGAAAAAAGTCCCAATTTTTGAAAGATAGCATTATAAGATGATCATTGAAACCCTTATCTCTTTGATCATAGTCACAGGCGGGCTGTCAGCTGCTACTCTTGGAACGAGTGAAGTATAGCTTCTATCTGTGAGGACAGAGACTAAACAATGACATCATGTTTTATCTCATATGAGACTTTCTCTGGGATTAGGACTATTCTCTTTATATTATGCTTTTTATTCTCATCACATCATTGCTTTTATTCTCTTCACATTATGATTATTTAAGCAATAGCTCACGACAGGACGTGGTCTTTGCTCATTGTATCACAGCTAAGGGGCGTGGTTCGGCCCGACACGGTTACCAAGTGTGGCAATATGAAAGAAAAATACACACTCTAATTTAAATAGTTTTTATTAGTAAATAATGATGTTCAAAATAAAATAGTCCCTCCGTTGCCTTCTGCACAAAACATAGTGCGAGGTGGTTGCTATGCAACAACACTAACAGCTAGCGAACATATTAGACAGAGAGCGTTGATCGATTATTTGGCTATTTATTTACATTAATGTGTATGTTGCTGTTTATTGTGCACCCACTGAAAAACTGTCCAGCATCAGTAGCATGGCTTACTTGGTCACTTGTATAGGTCGAGGTTGTTCGAGGCTGTTGCTTGGCGTGGCGAGGATATTGCTCCACTTTCTCGAGACTTTCCCTGAGATTGGGCTTCCAGTAGCTCTGGAGAGAGCTTTCGCACCTGTGGCCACTAACGGTCATAATTTCTCTGCTTTGTTTCAAGACCCGCATCAGAAAGCTTTTGAATGGTGGTACTTTTCCAGTTGGTCTACCTGCTCTTCACGTAGCTCTGCATGTCGTAGTTTAGGTGCTTTTTTTTCTGGAGATAGGCACTCCTCAATCCACTCCTCCATACTAAGTACCCCCCCGGAGGTCGAAGTTAATCTTAAATGTTTCCATCTCATGCTTTGTAAGTTTGTTTCGTAACGAAATTAATGCAAATATATTTATAAAACTGACAAGTCAAATCAAGCAATCTGATTGGTCGATAGCGTTTTTGCGGACCTCTTTGATTACAGATTTGAAAACATCGTTGCTTGCTTTAAAAGTAGCACAATTAATTATGTTAAACCTTCAAAAGTATCTAGATATCCCTGCCGTAATGCCAAAGGAACTGCACACTGAATATGTTTTGCCGTTTGATGTCTATGTCTGGACCGCTGCGTCAAAAGGAGGGCTTCTGCCCAGCTTCTGTCCCGTTACTTCTCCGCTGCTTTCTTGTTCCAGCCCAACGGTATACAGTTTTTCTCAGACGCGGAGGGATACTGACTTGTTGTGAAAAGTAACTTACAATTCTACCCGTGGTATACGCTCAGTATATCACGGCTAAGAACCAATCAGATTGCTTGATTTTACTTGTCCGTTTTATAAATATGAATTATACTCTTATGTATGTAGATAGTATAATAAATAGTGCAGAATATGACAGTTTAATGGTGGAGGTACAAACCCATGTTGATAGATGTCTTGTAATGTGCTGTTGAGGAACCTGTGACCCAAGATTTTCATTCATTGCATACACCGTAGTTTTGTATATGATATGTCAATAACCTTTGAAAATCTTGAAATCTTGNATTAATGTGTATGTTGCTGTTTATTGTGCATCCACTGAAAAACTGTCCAGCATCAGTAGCATGGCTTACTTGGTCACTTGTATAGGTCGAGGTTGTTCGAGGCTGTTGCTTGGCGTGGCGAGGATATTGCTCCACTTTCTCGAGACTTTCCCTGAGATTGGGCTTCCAGTAGCTCTGGAGAGAGCTTTCGCACCTGTGGCCACTAACGGTCATAATTTCTCTGCTTTGTTTCAAGACCCGCATCAGAAAGCTTTTGAATGGTGGTACTTTTCCAGTTGGTCTACCTGCTCTTCACGTAGCTCTGCATGTCGTAGTTTAGGTGCTTTTTTTTCTGGAGATAGGCACTGCTCAATCCACTCCTCCATACTATAGTAAGACCCCCCCGGAGGTCGAAGTTAATCTTAAATGTTTCCATTTTATGCTTTGTAAGTTTGTTTCGTAACGGAAGAAATTTAAATATATTTATAAAACTGACAAGTCAAATCAAGCAATCTGATTGGTCGATAGCGTTTTTGCAGACCTCTTTGATTACAGATTTGAAAACATCGTTGCTTGCTTTAAAAGTAGCACAATTCATTATGTTAAACCTTCAAAAGTATCTAGATATCCCTGCCGTAATGTCAAAGGAACTGCACACGGAATATGTTTTGCCGTTTGATGTCTATGTCTGGACCGCTGCGTCAAAAAGGAGGGCTTCTGCCCCGTTACTTCTCCGCTGCTTTCTTGTTCCAGTGCTTTTCAGCCCAACGGTATACTGTTTTTCTCAGACGCGGAGGGATACTGACTTGTTGTGAAAAGTAATTTACAATTCTACCCGTGGTATACGCTCAGTATATCACGGCTAAGAACCAATCAGATCGCTTGATTTGACTTTTCCGTTTTATAATAGACTTTATACTATAATGCTTTTTGTTTCTCAATATGATTCTTCTTTGTAGCTTTCTATACTTTAAACAAAATGTTATGTCTTTTGCTTTCATCATATTTTCTTTCTAGAATTTAAAACTTTATTTTCCAAATAATAGTGAATTATATATATAATTAATATTTTGTATATAGCCTTGAAATCACAAATGAGCTTCATTGGGCTTAATTTGTATAAAAGTATATAATTTGTGTAAATTGTAATGTATAAAATGAGAACTGTTCAAACTGTTTCTAAAATGAGGACGGCTTTATTCTCATCACATCCTCACCTTTCCCCCGGAGTTATTCTTGAAATCTCAGATGCGTTTGTTTATGGTTGAAAAGTGGTAAGATCTACCTCACGGGTATTCAGGAGAAACAGCTGATTCCAAATCAGAATGGATGAACACCGGGATGAGACCAGACCTCCTCTGATGTAAAAGCTTCTGTGGAGCTTCAGAACGAATGTGTGTGAAGTGTGTGTGTATCCGGTCTGTATCAGAGGTCAGAGGTCAGCCATTATGATGCAGGCGCCCCATGTCCTGTCGACATAGTTCATAGGAAAACATTGAAATGTATATATGTGAAAGCAAGATATATTTTTATGGTGTTTTTTTTACCATTTGTAAATAAAATTACCAAATGCATTCATTGTGTTTTGTGTCTAGTGAATGTGTGAACTCTGAAATGTTAGTTAAATATACAATATATGTATTGAAGGGGCAAAGAGAGCTCCAAAGTGCAGCTCAGACAAACACATCATGAAAAGACCCCCACCCCGGACACACAACAGTTAGAAATCAGAATAATTGCAAGTCCAGCAGAACTCATGGAGGATACACTTATCTTCATTATTCAAGCTTTTTCAGAGAAACTCAAAAAGGAAGCTTCAGTTTCAGTGTCCTGGTTCCTGCTGGCTCACGGTCCCGCCTACATACAGGATTACACTTAGTTCAGACACTGAAAACAACGGAACTTGACTTTAATGAAATGTATTATGTCAACAAATTACAGCCTGCTCTAACGGGTCAACAAGTGACTTTTGAACTTTGGGCTTTTCTCATCAACAGAATCATTTGGGGTTCTTGTGAGTGTCGTGTCATCAGGAATACAATACAGTGTGTGTTCATGGTGACGAAGACACATGTCACTTTAGTTCTTAATAACAATGGAGCTCTATGGCAAAAAAGGAAGACGATAATCAGGTTGTCATAAAAACACAATGGAATTTGGATATCAGAAGGCTTTTCCTTTCAAGTCTATAACGTGTTAAGGTCTCCTGGGCACCATACTAAATATGCGCTAGGTAGGCCTACACAGTAAAGGAAAACAACGTCCAATCATCAGTGTTTCAGTACTGGATGATATTAGTGTTTCATATTTATAAATATACTTTTTGATGGGTAAATACTTAATCAATTTTCCGGCAAAATCAGTGCAGCATAATAAAAAATGTCCAGATGTAGAGACGGTTTTCAGACAGGTTCAGATTCACCAAGCACGTGTTATATAATGGATTTGTGAACATTGGAAGCTTGTAATTATTTAATGATGATACAGTATTTAGCAAACTCTGCAAGCCATCACAGTGGACACAGCCTGCCTCTGAGCTGTCGTACTGACTGATGCATCCTCACAATAATCAAAAGCACTGCCATGCAAAGCACCTATCAGGCATCACTGCTGTATTTTATCATTAATGGAATACATTTATTTCACAACCCTTTTTTATTGAAAAAGGAATTCTGTGTAACAGTGATCTGTGTTGTTTCTCAGTGCTCTGAGTGTGGGGTCCTCATTGGCTGAGGGCTTGCAGATGTTGTGACTTCAGCAGATCCTAACTGGGGATTTGCACAGTTAGTGAGAGGAATGAAAAGAATGTCAATCCATTCCTCTCCTCACAAAAATGCTGTGGGTTCTTTTGTTTTGATTGAGCTGATAATCACGTCCAGATGTGTANAACTGTTAAAGGCAGGGTAGGTAAGAATGGAGAAACCAGCTCGAGTAAGCTAGAATTTGAAATTACACAACCGAAAAAAATCTGCCCCTTCCTTCAGACTTCCTTACAGAGCCCCTCCTCCAACACACACAAATGCGCACATGACCAATGAGGGCACGAGATAAGTTTGTTCACTAGATGGAAGGCTGACAGGCAGGTAGGCCATCCAATTATCTGGCGCGGGCCGGTGTAGACAATTGGACTTGCTTTTTACAGCGCTACAGCTTCCACAGATGAAATATTTGTATATATTTATTGTCAAAGCATTCAATGTATTCATTGCTATCGGGATGTTAAGAGCATTCCATGGAATATAACAACAAGTGTTTCTGAAGTGAATTACCTACCCTACCTTTTAACTTTAAGTTTTTTGGCACATTCTTTTAGTAGATTAAATATGAAAACATTATGGTAACGTTATACTTTACCGTTGCCCAGTACACATTTGTATTGAATAAAGCCTAAATACGTCTTAATACAACTCAATAGCAGCTTTGATATTGAGCTAATAGCTAACTTTAACTAGCTCTCCTGCTGATTGCAACATGGATTTGTTGTTTACACTGTAACATTAACATGGGCAGAAGGGCTGCATATCCTGGACATGTGATAGTGAGCTTAATAAAGTTCCTAATGTGAGTGAGGAGGAGGGGATTTGTTGAATTAAAGAGGAAGGGGCACCAGCAGACAGCTGTTAGCAATAGAGGAAGCTAAGGAGGAACGTCTGTGCTTTATGAACCGATAAGCAGAATTACAATTGATTTTATACTCTCAACACGTAAACAAGGCTCCGTTAGTCCTGAACCCCCCACAGTACTTATGGTACCAAACAGGCACTGTCACATTTTCAGCATCTTGGCTTTGACTTGTACCAAAGTATTAGTTATTGCGACATCCCTAATTAAAAGTGAGCGAGATGTTGAAAAAGCTGTGAATGTTTACATGTTTGGGTATTCAAATGAACTGACAACAGCATGACATGCATACTTGCTACGTCCCCACCTGCCCTGAACCGGATACCTGCCAACAGTTCCTCCACTCAACATACACCTGATTCCCCATTTGTACACCCACTCTCCAATCCTCCCTCCATGTCTTTCCAAAACTAATTGGAATAGTCGTTCAGGTTGTCAGCCTATTGTTCCCTCCTATGTCTCACCTGCCTCTCTCACACACTCATGTACACTCACACACAGCAACATGTACAGCACATGCATGAATTACTTGTTAGGCATGGGAGATTCAGCAACAATTCTATATTTCTCATGATTAATTGGGAATGGAATGATCCTTTGTTTCATAACCAAGTTACGTCACTGATGATTTTATTGAGAGATTGGCATTAGAATCACCCTTTGATCTGATCAGAATTTCTAAGAATCAGAATTCCTTAATGTGTCCCACAACTGGGAAATGTACAGTATTACAAAAGCAAGAGTATAGTGCAGATACATTTCAAAGAGTAGACTTGGTACAGGTTATTATTAATAATAAAAAAAGTGAACAAAAGAAAAACAGATAAGAAAACAATGGTAAAAAAAACTAAGAAGCGGTATAAAATATAGCGTGAATTGCACGAGGGTATATCACCCAATAGCTGGCAATTGGGGGTCACCCAACACTGTCCTATAAGCAATCCTCATCATCCATATTATCCTGAAATAGGAAAGCCGCTAGTGAAGTCCACCTGACAGACAGCTAAACCCTGACATCCAAAATGACATGAGATGATAAAGCAGTAATTGGTATGTCCCCTTGAGAATTCCATGTCAGGGTACAGGTTATAGCTTTTCCGTTGTGAAGATATCCGGCCTATTCACAGTAAGACATGACACATATATCCCAACCTGACTTTACAAGCCGAACCCAGAGCGCTTATAATTGGGTTTTCCCTGGGATTTAGTGTCACAACAAAACATTTTTATATTACGGGGCTTGCGATCAAATAGAAATAGTTTCTTCTATGTACCGGTGACAGATCTGTAGGGCATACTTACAGAGGTATAGACGTATCCTTCACTATTCATGGCCAGGTATAATCCCGTCTTTGCCCCCTGGATTGCCACAATCCGCAGTCCCACCGGAATTAAGTTGAACTGTGCTGAATCGGGGAATAAAATAGGAGAGAGATAGGGCACGACAAAGAGGGAGAGGGAAAACATGAGAAAGTCAGAGAAGATTGTGATATCAAAGTCTGCTTTTTGTCTTTATTGTATTAGGCTGAATGGCCACACCGTCACTGCTGCATGCTATATCTCTCTTAAGCTTAAATGCTGTGACTGCTCAGAATTTATGTTTATTCAAACAACAATACATCACCTTCACTATGCTTTACACTTTCTAAACCTTTGATGATAGGGACAATGGGATATTTAGATACAGAATCTTTATTGTGTGAACATATTACCAATAAAATAATGAATCCATCAAGAAATAACGTTGTAGAATACATTTTACATTTCAAAGAAAAAAAGTGCAAAAAAGGCCTGTGTCTGAGTCTGGAAGGTCAAACAGCTTAAAAAACCAAATAAATGATACTATGGAAGGAACACTGCACAGTTTGTGGTCTGAAGCCCACAATTAGATTGCTAAAGGTCAGAGAGAACATTCACATCATCTCAACGGTGGCAGTATGTCACTTAGAAGCACTTTAAAGTCAGACAGCGGCTTTTTGTGGTTTATGGACTTCAAATACAGTAGCAGATCCACTGATCCACTCAGTATATGGGATTTCAAAAGGAGCATGAATGCCTTTTATCCTTAAAAGCGCAAGGACGCATTAAATTACCAAAGTTTGGTAGTTTGACAAGATGTTCCTTCCTATTATAAGATGACAATACAAATTTAGATCATTTTGACATGAGCTCACAAAATCCAAACTTGTGCCATGACTCCTCTACCACAGAGGCTTTTAGCACAGCAGCCATTTTTGGGATTGTTATATGAGCTGTTCCATAGAACAGCTATATGAAGATAATAAACCTGCACGTAATACATGCATCAATACAAACATAATCTCGTTTTAACCTTCAAAACACGACTACGAGCAAAGACAAGGCTATAGACACACGCACGCACGCACGCATGCACGCACGCACACACACACACACACACACTCACAAAACGCGTTGCTTTCATCCCTCGTGCTGTCCATGGTCCCGTCAGGTTGCATCTGCAGGTAGTATCCATGTTGGCTGTATAGCCGAGTAACAATGCCTTTCAGCTTTGGCTCTGCAAGGGAAGCACAGGAGAACAACATGGCATTAGAGCGGTGCCAACACAACAGTCGAAAGCAGAAATGCCAGTCATTAACAGAACCTGGAAAAGGAAAGGTTAAGTTAAACATGTCAGAGTTTAAAGACACCAACCACAGAGAAAGGAGTTTTACTATATGCTATATTTCTGCTATATCTGGAATTCAAACATGGTTTAATACCTATACGTTTATGTTATTGGATTGCATTAGGTTTGTACAATTAGGAAAATTATGTACTGTTAGTCATTTCAAACCACACTGTGTATTGGCATGTTTCATAAACAGTGTATATTGTATTTCTTGTTTTTGCTCATGTAGTACTAAGGTTTTGACCCACTTTTTGCAAAATATCAAAACTTTTATTTAAAATTTGCAAATTATGTTGCGTCTTAATTACAAAGAAATATTGGTGCCAAAGGTAACATTCTGCCTCCTGACTTTCCCTATATGATTAACCAAAGCATTTAAATATCAAAGATGCATGAAAGCCTCATTGGGCATCAATATAACGTCTTTAGGAAGTCTTGCCAGGAGATGAGACGCCTGGAAGAACAGATGATTGATCTCTGACATCATTACCATAATAAAGGAAGACTTATCCAACCTCTAAACACTTTGAAGTACTACAAAAGAAAAGAATACAGCTATGTTGGCTGTGTATATGATCTTATAGGTTAGAGATATTTCTCTGGAGAAAGAGTTTAGGCTTTGAGTATCCAATAACAAGTTCTTAGATAATAAGTGAATTGCCCTACATTGTTAGACTCATTCGCCAAACACTCCATCTTACAATCATTCTGTAGTAATTCAACTGATGAATAGAATACATGTATAACTTAAGCGAAGGCATCAGTACACTGGCCTGCTTCATGTGTTATTTGTAGCCAGAGCTCTGGCCATCAAAGGGATGAAGTCAAGTGAGAGAGTTTGTCTGTCTCCTGCTAAATAAATAAAATATATATAATCAAGGGCGCTGGGTGGTGCAGGGAAGGGTGGAGGGTGAACAGAGAGCTTGAAAGTTTCATGAGCGGAGTCCCTGCAGCCTACTTTACGTTCATTTAAGAAACAGAAAGAGTCTTTGCAGCCGCTCTCAGACATCACTATAGCGCCCCTCAATTACACGAAGCACTCGCACTGTGTCGAGGAAATTAAGTTCTCCTGAGTGGCTACTCCAACAGCAAGGAGAACCCTGTAGGTTCCGTGACATAGCTTAAAAGTCCAATACGTAACATTTCCGCAATAAAATGTCTAACAACTACCAAACCGATTTTGTATATTTTCTGTCAAGTTGTGTACTCACACTATCCCAAATCCAGCAATTTTCCAACCTGAGATAACGACCACTTTAATCAAGGCTTGTTTAAGTTGGTCGCCTGGCAATGGCAAGGCATCCTCTTGCACATGCGTCGGAGTTTTTGCCACACTTCTTAGACCTTGGTTGCTTTAACTGTATAGTTTAACTGGATACTCATTTTGGTCAACGGATGTATGATCGTAAGTTATCAGAGAAACAAGCTGAGCATACGTAGGCGGAAGACACACTTGATTTTGTAAGATTATTTGAATCACCTGTTTAATTTGTTTGGACCCAGTGAGAATTTCTTAGGTAAATGCATCTTAAGTAATCAGTGAAAAAAGCTGAGCAAACGTTAGTGGTTAGTTTGCTGCCCCTCCGTCTTTTTCTTGCAGAACAGTATTCGGGAATTACTGATCTTTACAGTGAAATTGCTTATTTTGTGTTTCTAACAGTTTAAATCAGCTGGTCCATGTGTTTTGAAGTATAGAAGACCTCTGCGGGTAATTCGGCTCCTGGTAAAAATGTCCTAAACGATGAAAAATGAAGTTGTGAGACGGTAACACTCATGATCCCATTGTTATAAACAACACCACCAAACTCTGTATTTTGTTATTGTTCTGATTAAGAGACCCCTATTGGTGGAAAACGACATATTGTACACTTAGAGCTCAGTCTTTTAGTCTGCGCAGTGAACTGATGGTATCCTTCCATGCAGCTTTAATAAGGGATATGAACCATGGATGAAGGTGCAGTTCCTGACAGTCTCTGGAGGACTAAGGGGCAATCAAGGGAGTCCCCCCTCTGCTAAACGTCATCCATGTCCTCACTCTCGTCCCCCGGGGAGGGACCCAGGGCACTGCGCAATCCGCATGTTTTCCTCAGTGTTGCACAGGAAGCGAGAGTGACAGAGGATGCAGGGAGGAGATCTGTAGGACTATTTCCCGCAGGAAATGTGCCAGAGTTGAGGCATCAGTGAAACTGTGACCTACTCCTATTGTTACATGCAAGCATCTGCAGCACTCCCCCTCCATCCTCTCTCTTTCAAAGCTGCTTGTCAAAAGAATTTCAGTGTCTCTAGTCCTGCACTTTTCTTCTGTCTCTCTCCCCTTTCCCTTTTCATTGTCGTTTGAGCTGCACACGCTTTCATCCCACCTAATAACATCATACATCATCCAATCAGAGCAGGGACGCCGCTCATTACTTTGTCCCCACAGATGCAAAACAGAGAGATGAGAGAGTGAGACAGAAAGAAAGGGAGATTGGAGGATCAGGGTGGAGAGAAGTGAGCATAGGGAACACAGTGAAAGAGATGACACTGTCATTTCATTAGGAGCGACGGCTGTAAGTGCACGAGAAGGGAAAAAAACAACATTTGGACGAAACTTCAATTGACAGCTTGCGCAATGAGGGTGCAATCAAAACTCCCATGCTTAGTGTCAGGGGCCGTAAACTAATATTTCACTTAGCAGAGCTGGCTCCTACTTCAGAATCTTCGTCCCAATGCACAATAAATTCTCATACAGTGTAATGAAAGCTCCCGGCAAAAACTTTAACGGTTATGTTTTACTGCAGCTGCATTAGAGATTCATAGATGATAAAATGGAAGAAAACAACCCCTGTGCGCTCGTGCTGTCTTATTACCCTACAAATATTGCAACTTTGGTTTATTGAGGCCCAAAGTCATGATTTTATACTGTTGTGGTCTAGAAGCATCTTTTTATTGTGGTGTTATTGACATAAAAGGAAGTGCACTTATGTTTTGCCACTGAGACATCATTATGAAGATGTTGTGGACATTTATAACTCCAGGGTTCAATATGGGGGTATATTAAGGTTTTATTACCTTTTTTCATCGTAGCAAAATAAACAAATCTGTATTTACCTGAACAACCAGTAAAATGCGTGATATTAACTATCTTGGCTAAATGTTGTTTACTGAACGACCTGTAACAATATAAAGCAAACAATTGTCAGCACCATTGATAGCAGGTAGTACTACAATTAAATAATACAAGCACTACTTCTAGCAAATAAATATTTGTATAGTGGAGTATAGAACAGTTTATGTTCAACCACCCTGCCACCATCAATTTGATTTTGTCGGGACACGAGAGGCTGGAGCCAAGTACAACCAAACGCTGATGACATCTTAAGCCGACCAACATGTTACAATTAAGTCGTATTGAACTTAAAATACACCTTAAAGCTCTTAGACAAAAACAATATCCAAAGCCGTGCTAGCTACATTATTTACAAGCAAGCCTCGCCCTAAAGCATACCCTTTTTTTATTTCAATGTTTTTGTCCTGTGTCCATCATTTAATAAATAAACACCATGCTTTATTGGGGCAGACTTGAAACTAACAATTGAGTCTATAAACTCTTCAGGACAATGTTTAGATAATACATCAAGAAGTACAGTCATTTTTGTATAGACATCTATACAGTTGGACTTTTTGCTATCAGCTGAAGTGCCAACCAGATGTTAGAAAGAATGCAGGCCTTAGGAACAACCACTTTTAAGACAGAGGTTGCGTCTTGCCTGCCTCTCACTCTTAACCCTTTGTTTATGTCAATCGCAAATTACTCTCCAAGCTAATGTTAAGCTAGCAGTCAACAACTCCGGAAGTCAACTTAACTTCAAAAGACTTGTCTTCTGAGTAATACAATAGAGTCTAGACCATTACAGTTATAGATGTAAATAATAGTTGTTAATACCGTCCGATAGGCTGGTATGGGGATGAAAGAGATGAAACATCGTAGTTTGGGGGATAAAGAGTCCCGGTGTATATCACAAATGTTACACTGATATTTCTCGAAGACAGAATGATTTGCTTCACCTAGGAAAAAGTCAAAAAACCTTTTTTGGTTGAGAACAATACATAATGGGTCAAGGATCTACACTACAGTATATAGTGGATACAGGTAATATATTAACCTCACAAAGTGAATACAACACCAAGTTACCTTAAAAGATATTTAGGCTTTACTTCCCCCGGTCTCTTGCATTAGCTGTGAAATTCCAAAGCTCTTTTTTGGCTCTAATAGTTGAGTGCAGCAACACAGCTTTTACCAACATGCAAATGAACAAAACTGTGCATAATCACATCACTGACTCCACTCAGTGTCATCAAGTAGCAGAGATGCACTACATCCCCATGCGTATCCTGCCAACTGCTCCCCTCTCACTGTTCTCCTGACAGCATCTGTCTGCATAATGTACACACACACACACACACACACACACACACACACACACACACACACACACACACACACACACACACACACACATGTTCTTGTTAATTTTGCAGTAGGTTAGCATTAGGAGGGAATACATCAAGTTTTCCAACCTCTGGGGACCAATATCTTGCCTATTAAACTCGGTAAAATTCGAACCCGGATCGGTAAATAAACCTCGCTACTACCTTAGTCCACCCCTCCCAAACTTTTCCCGGGTGGCCACAAGTTATCACACCTTACCTGCTCTTTGGTTCAAAGTCTTGCGTGACCGAGAATCTGGAGTTCTTCTGTTTGGACTGGAACCGTATCACCCCAAACACAACAAAATGTAGAACTATTTTCCTTCCCAATGATTTCTGCGTACGACCCTGTAAANTTTAAAATTGCGTCAGGATTCACCTTGTCAACTCGGTCCAGCCGGATGTCCTCAAGGTCCTCCATGATGAACTCCAATACTTTGATGTGGCCTCGCTGGGCAGCACAGTGCAGCATACTGAGACCATCCTAACACACACACACACACACACACACACACACACACACACACACACACGTAGATATCACATCTCATAGTTCTGGTGTGGAGTTGTGATGAAATGAAGCAGCTCTCACTTTGTTCTCACTGTTGAGCTTTGCTCCACAGGACACCAGGATCTGCAGGACTTTAAGGTGACCAAACCAGGAGGCGAGGAGCAGAGCGGTCATGCCAAACTATGGAAAAACATTCAGAGCTGTCAGCAGAGCTCTGATAGTACAGGTGTAGAAACTAGTATACTCTCTTCTGGTCATGGTCTGTCTCTGTCCTAAAGTGTGGTGGATTTGTTGCCTTATGTTAGAGAGGTTTATTAATGGTAAATGGACTGTACTTATAAAGCGCTTTATCCAGTCTTTAAGGCCCCTCAAAGCGCTTTACATACTACATGTCATTCACCCATTCACACCCATTCATACAAAGCAGTGTACCTTGCTCTAGGACCTAACATTCACACACTTTCACACACCGTTGGCCATGCCATCGGGAGCAACTCAGGGTTAAGTATCTTGCCCAAGGGTACATCGACATGTTGACTGCATGGGCTGGGATCGAACCCACAACCTTCTGGTTGAAAGACGACCACACTCCCTCACAGCCACAGTCGCCCACACATTAATGAGTAAGTGCCCTGAACATGTCAAAAGTGGAGTTCTCACATTCTTATTTTGCATTCATTTGCACATGCTCATAACCCTTTACTATGTGGAAAAAGTATGTGAGTTTAAATAAAGTGTGAACATAATTTAGTTTTGTAGTTGTTTGCTGCTCTGTGTTTTTGGGTTCTACTGAGAAAACACAGCAACTGGCGTCACACACTGTTCCATTTGCTAAAGCATTGATGTGGCTGTTCCTAAATAACTCATTATTTCCATCTATTCAATTCCTTTGTGTATAATAAGACATACATTTTTTGGGTGAAAATGGTAAAGAAGCAGCAAATCATGTATCATAAGCTCAAATAATCAATTAATTTCAATACATGTTGTATGTTTTGGGACTATTGTCATTGAAAATGTTCTGTTAGAAGGACAAGGGAGTAAAGGCATTACAGAGAATCTTAAGATGATTAACATATGGTTTTGTATTTCTGTACAGACACATCTTTTTCAATTTTTTTCTTATGTAAAAACTTTATTAACAAACTAAACGGCAATCATTCTTCGGGGATATATTGTTATTTTTTATGCTAGGGAATGAATGAATGAATTCAGTGTAAATTGTCATTAGGATGTCATTACAGCCGTATTCACACACCGAGTCCCTCTCGTTCACTTCAGTGTCGTGTTCCAGAAGCATCTGCAGAGCCTGTTCGCTCCCCGCTCCGGCTGCCCAGTGCAGGGCCTTACGGTCAATCTGTCAATACAGAGAGATATATATATATATATATATGCAGTATATCTATGGAGAAACATGGGAGAGAACTCCTGCATCCAACAAACACACTAAAATACTGTTTAAAAATGCAATTAAATTATACTTACCACCTTAGCTAGTAAGCAGTGGTTTTGACTAACTACATTTAAAGTACTACACTTTCATTTTGCACTACTTTGTCATTCACCCGAGTATTTGCATTTTACTTTATACTTTTACTACATCTCAGATATAAAAATGATATACATATTTATTTTACAGCTCTTGTATATATAGTCTATATATAATATTCATTTATCAATAATTACAATCTAATTATATTATTCTTAAGTGGGAGGTGCAGAATGAGAACTTCTCAGTACTTTTGCCTAACTACAGTATTTTATTTAAATGTTATTTTATAAGTAAGGCATGAAACCACATAAAGTGCTTTCCTTCAGCAAACTTACTTTGTTTTTGGCTTTGACGTTAACGCCCTTCTTGATGAGTTCCTGCATTTTCCCTGTGTCGTTCCTCCGTGCAGCATCATGGAACTCCTTCTCTGAACACAGCACTGTCAGCAATGAGAGATAAGGAAGGAGGGATATCAGGGGGTGCTTCAGGGCAGCAAAAAGCAACAACACAGGGTGATTTCTGATGTCTAAGACTCAGGCTTTAATACTATACAATATACTGTCAAGGAGCACTGGATCTGGATTATGTTCACAGACAGTCCCCCACTGCTGTATGCTGAACCATTATGCTGTATATATAGACACACTGTTGAATTTAAAGGCACAGATACACCGGCCAGTCACCTGAGAAGTCGCCGACGCCGACACCGACTGTTGCGTCGCCGGACTCTCCTGCATATTTGCCGACTTCGCGCACTGGAACACACCGCAAATCCGAGCCGAGCGCGCATGAACTGCGTATGCGTGAGTGGCAATAACTCTCCTTACCAGCAGGTGGCGGTAGTGTGTATTCATCATTCAAAAGAGGCAACATCCGGAACAACCGGAAGACAGAGAAGAAGAACAGACTCCGTGATATAAACAAACAACAAATAGCGTTTTTCTTTCCATTTTCACTCTCGTCCATTGAAAACATGAACGAACAGGAGCCTAGGACGAACGGGAGGTACTGGAGCTAGCAGCCCTTGGACTCACGCTTGTGTTAAATCATTTGTTTACCTCCCTCACTTCCGTGAACGCTTCTCATGCACTGATTCGCTAGCTGAACAGCCAATCAGTGTTATCCCTTTGTCCGACTTCCGGTGGTGTTCCCGACGCCGATTCAACATGTTGAATCGGCAAGAAAAGGCGTCAGGTCGGCAGAAAAGACCCGACGGTACGGCGCACACCACTCCGAATAGGGCGTGCCCACGCTCATGTTCGGCCCGACTCCCATTTACTTCCGATTTCGGGCCGGTGTATCTGGGCCTTAACCCTATAAATCCAGTGGATGACTTCCCAAAGCACTCCACGCAGTGTTCATACACACACATACTTAAAACAATATTAGTCTATGACAGGCCCATGATCATTATTCTAAGATATAAAGACTATGGTTGTCCTCAACTAAACAAATTGTCGACTTACAGCCCAGTGATCGAATAACTGTGTTTACAGCTGAGCACACACGCTAACATGAATTAAAACTACAAGCCCACTTGGGGTTGAGGCTTTTTTACACGTTGCGAGTTGCGGATTCTCCCTCGGGAACGTCACCGGGCGCGCGCGTGCGTCGCTAGCTGTCGCGACCTGTTTCACACAAAGGGGCGGTCGCCCTCTGCGAGGTTATGATTAACCACCCGATAGTACAATAATGCTGGTGTTGTGTAAAAAAAAAATTTTTGAGAGCGAGAGAGGTCTCCTCGTCCAGTCGGTTTCCCGTTTGCCCGGCAACGGGGTACCCTGTGTCGTATCGTGGGTTACGTCTACATGTTGTGAGAACACGTGCCCCATAGACCTCTAGGTAGCCCTCGAGCGATAGATCCGTTGTAGGTGGTGTCGAACTTAAACAAATGTAATTGTAACAGGTTTTTCAAGGTCTTTTTACGGTTGTGCTGGACAACCATATAATATTCTGATACCTGATGCTGTAAATCCACTGGCAAATAACTCTTGTGCAGAACGTGTGCGAGGTACTTGTTGTGTTGTTGTTGGTGACATAGGCCAAGTGTGTAGGGGTTTGAGTTGGGCCACGGTAGAATTTCCTGTGTAGGCTTGGATACACTTGTGGTATCGCTCAGTAAGGAGGACTGCCACTGGGGGATGGGCTGGGGGGGTGATAGCTCCTTGGTTACCGTGTGTCAAACTCGTGGGATGTAGTTGTGCCCATCGTGGACCATTTGCCGAGCACGCATCCTGACACCCGGTGCGAGTGTCTGTGCGTATCGGTAGAGAGAAGTGAATAAAGACATAGACGCAGCCTACCGTCCGTCAGTATTTCTAGATGAGGTCGAGTGATGTAGCTGGTCATATGATTGGCCGGTGTCAAACCAGAGTGACGCTTCTCTACGTGTTCGGAAGTGGTGGTGGAGATAACAGGCAAAGGCTGGTTTCTATCACGCCCCTAAATATATCCGAGGAGGGTGCACGCGTGCCCGGCCTCTCTATATACAGACTTGCTACGTGCCGGAGACTTGGACCAGTACACCGCTTTGACCGGTCGGCGGGCGTTGGTTGGGGAAGTGAACGTCACTGTCGCTTGCGCACCTCGTGTACGTCTACCTGTAGACACCCCTCGACGTACCACAGTGCGTGGTGGCTTCGAAGGAGGAGCACAGGATGCTGGAGGTCGAGCTTACCGGTCTGCACCGGCGGTTTCTAGCATTGCGCGAGGCCACCAGTGTCTGAAGGAGCTTAGGAGAGACAAACGATCCACCGTCAATCGGTAGTCAGCTATTGCCAGCCGTGGTCAAACATATTCTACTCAAACTGTGGTCACACCTCTCGCCTCTAAGTAGTGTAGGCATGTCTAAAGATGGCTATCGTCGTAACTCCACTTCCAAGTTGGTTTGATCGATTTCACATTGGACTAGTCTCGTGTTGACCGTCTACCATCCGCGAGAGTCGGGCGCGACGAGAGTAACGAAGTGATTGGCCGCGGCTGCGGCGAAGTTGATAGCCGTCGATAGGGGTCGGGGAAAACTACAACCCGGGCACTCGACGTCGAGGGAAAACCTAGCCGGATGCCCGCGGGCCGGCCGGTCAGTGCGGTTGTCGGCGTAGGAAGGTCTCGTGGGTCTCCGCGTCTCCGAGTCGCAGCGTACTTCGTCGCCAAAGCTGTTTCTCTGGCTCCCACTCTTCGCGGAGTGGAAGTGTCACCCCCTGGACCCAGTCCTATGTGGCAGGATTGGCCCTGGTATTCGGACGGATTAGGTAGACCTTTGCCGCGGCTACTTCCAGTCGCGAGTTACCCCAGTTCCAGTGGAAAGCAGGACCGGCTGCCTTTAGTGCCACCCGTACGTTCGGCCGAAGCCTTTCCAGCCGTGGCGGTTGAGTAGTCACCTGGGTCCCGGGTCCCTCCTGCCCCTGAGAGGCGCAAAGGACTACTCGTCCAACGTCCCAGGTCGGTCCAAGGTGAACTGTCGCAACTTCGGGTCACCAAGCAAGGACTTCGAGTAGGCCGGGCACAGGGCCCAGTTCTGGTTCTTATGAACCCTCTGATATAACACTCGAACACTAGAGTCCCCATTACCAGTCTCGGTATCAGACAACGCACGTCTTTATTAATGTACCGACTACGACCACTTGACCCGTCAGATGGGTCAAAGTAGATCTCATCATATCGATTTTCCAATTAACCCAAAAGGAACACCCCCCCCCCATGTACAATACATACACAGTGTAGTCCACCAGTGACACGGAAATTCTACCGTGGCCCTCAAACCCCCTACACACTTTGGCCTATGTCAACCCAACAACAACACACAACAGGTACCCTCGGCACACGTTGTTTGGCACAAGGTTATTTGCCAGGTTGGGATTTACAGTCATCAGGTATCAAAATATATATGGGTTGTCAGCCCACCCCGTAAAAAGGACCTTGAAAAAACTGTTACAATCTACATTGTTTTAAGGTCGACACCAGCTAGGATTATGCAGCATAAGTCCTTGCACGTGTCCATACCCGATTACAACGGACCCCATTGTTTGCCGGGCAAACCGGAAAAAACCGACTGGACGAGGAGGACCCTCTCTCGCTTCTCAAAAAATTTTTTTTTTACACAACACCAGCCTAGTTGTACTTTCGGGTGTTTAATTCATTAACTTCGCAGAAGCGACGCCCTTTGTGTTGAAACAGTCGCGGACAGGTAGACGGCCACACAATTATACAGATTTATAGGTAAAGGACGGTAAAGACGACGAAGAAACGTTTTTCTCAATTCTGAGTCAGGTGTAGAATAGACCTACTCACGACGGTTCTTATGGCAAAAATTTAATCCCTATGTAGGTATGTACAACACACATCAGAAAAGTATAAATTTGTTACTAGTCGACCGTCTATCGGTGTCTTCAGCATTGTGTCAAATGGGGACACGCCAGTGTCTAATGGGACTCGCTAGTGTCAAATGGGACTCGTCTAGTGTCAAATGGTGGTCGGACTTCTGAAGAGGTGCGACGAAAGTTTGACACTCAATTGTCACATTCGAAGTGAACCTCCGACAGACTTCCACATGTGGTCCAGAAGTCTACCTGGAACCATAGGTGTAATTTCTTCTATAAAATCATTCGACCGTTGGTACCGACCAAATTTACTAAATAAGTTCGCACGTTACAAAACCTTGTCTGTAGGGTCAGGTTGGAGCAAACAGAAAAACATTCAGAGCGACATTCGCAGGGCATGTAGGCGGTAGTCATTGGTTGTTGGAGTGGGTGTGACCAATTACTTTACACGTAGTTTCACAAGGATAGGTCGGTTTATATGGTTTTGTAAAATATATTTGCTGTCTTCTTCGGCTAGCTGTACACCATTAAGTCAGCTTCCGGTGCTGGGGGCTGTGTGACAGCCAACTAATTTTTTTTGTCACCTTTAGAGCTTGTGGCCGCCCGGTTGCTCCCCCGTTTTCCCCGTAACGGGGAAGGTCAACATAGTGGGGAGTGAAACTCGTAGTTAGGTAGGGTACGTTTTTCATGTATTTACAGTGTTAATAATTTATTATTAAAATTATTAATAAAAGGGGTTATGTGCAACAAAATCTTAGTCTATACACCTGTC
>NW_011333040.1:2039812-2062325 GCF_000735185.1 Notothenia coriiceps
TACTTTATTTTTTACATCAATATTAAATAGATAAAGGTGTGTTCTTTCTCGCTCTCTCTCGCTCTCTCTCTTTACTCTGTCTTGCTCGCTCACAGAGGCTGTGTGCTCCTCCGTGGCGATGACGGCTTGCGTTAAAAAAATAAAATAAACATAGGCCTATTTGTAATGTGGGGGGACACAAACGGGATTTTGAAAAGTGTCACGGTTAAACTCCTTATGAAGTGGAGAGGTGACGCTCCACACTACTTTTCTTCCCGATTGCAACGCTGTGTGTGTGTGTGTGTGTGTGTGTGTGTGTGTGTGTGTGTGTGTGTGTGTGTGTGTGTGTGTGTGTGTGTGTGTGTGTGTGTGTGTGTGTGTGTGTGTGTGTGTGTGTGTGTGTGTGTGTGTGTGTGTGAGCGTTTCACATGTGTGTATGAGAGATTTTTTACATATGTCTGTAAATTATTTTGGTTTCAGTTATGTGTGTGTGAGAAGTTTCGGATTGGCCATCGGGAGATTCGGGACTTTTCCCTGTGGGCCGCTGCCGTTGGTGGGCTGCTGCCTTCGGTGGGCCGCTGGCTCTGGCATAAGTGGGCCGTGGACTTTCACAGTACCGCATCCGCCGCCGCAAACACCCGCCGTTACGAGGCTCCGACGGGTCCGGATTTTAAAGGTCCCATGTCATGCTTTTCCGGCTATTACCCGTCCCCTTTGTGTGTTTTTCTGCATTTAAACGGTCTGCAAAGTCACAAACCCTCAAAGTACACCCTGTAGCGAGTAAAACTCTAACACAGAACAGACCTGTCTATGCTGCCCCAGAACGCATCGTTGGAGATTTATATTTTTCTTCCTTTCACTAAACGACGTAATGACGACCCAAATGGACCCATTGGTCCAAATGGACCAATCCGTGGAGACGTTACGTTACGTCCGCGTTAAGTTACGTTAAGTTGACCTCACACACACACACACACACACACACACACACACACACACACACACACACACACACACACACACACTCAATCTTTTCTCAGCTGCAGCTCCGCCGATTTCTCCTCCCTGAGACGGCGGAACACGGCAAGGCTGTGAGTCGGTGTGTGAGCACACACACAAACTCCCAGCCAGGCTGCGGGTGTGTGTGTGTGTGTGTTCGGGCTGGTTTTGGGCTGGGTTTCGTTGTGTCTCGCAGACAGCCACTGGGTTCATAGGGAGGGGGGGGCAGGAGCTCCAACAAGCCGTTTAGGACAGAGAGTGAATACACATACTACACAGAGGCTATTTGAGAATATTGGAACATTGCACAATATAAATCTATTTTAGTATACCTCAACAATGGAATTATGATCAGTAGAAAAGGCCATGACATGGGACCTTTAATAAAAAATAAAAAAAAAATAAATAAATAATCTCCCGTCCACATATCACATTTCTGCTCCCCACCAGTTGGGCGCGCCCCACACTTTGAGAAACGCTGGTCGACAGGGAGTTAAAGTTCAGTAAATACATGTTTTTTTCTAAACAAAAAGCCAGAATAGAAAGCCTGTGTTCTATTTGTTGGTATTTTTTCATTTACACGTGCAATGTTTTTCTACCAGATACTTGAATGTGGTTTATGATGTCTTCATGAACTGGATCATGTCTTTTTTTATCTTTCAATCTGCTGCAGGGAATAAATGAAAGGGGTGGAGAGATTGAGCGTGACACTCAAAATTATATTTGCGGAATAGGGATAGAATGATATAGGAGTTTATCTCAGAGCCGATTAAAAAAACTCACAATTGTTGAATGTGATTATCTTTGGTGGGATATCTCTCTTTTTGTGACTTGTATGTTGATGTCTATCAGAAGGATACCACAACTGTTTTGGCCAGGATAATTGTCACATGATTCTTTTATCATCTCAAGCCTATTCTGGAACCCACAAAAAACCAAGGCTGGTCAAATTTGAAGCTGCACAAGCCGAGAAATTCCTGACTTTTAATCCATAGTTTTGCATAAACTTCAAAAACACTGGGTCCTACTTTTCCTCACGTTAACAATGCAAATGGAGATCATTAAACCTACCCTGCCATCTATAAATCTTTCAAACCCCACCACTTCAAGTGCAGTATCAAGCCCGAGCTGTTTTTTTTTTCAAACTACAGAAAGCCCCCTCCAGAGCAACAGAAGAGATTATACAAGTCTTTTTCACAGGCTTAGTAGTTCCTCGTGACAACTCAACTAAACTGCATGTGTAAATCACTGGAGTGCCCTTTAAAAATAACAGTCAATGAACAAAATACATACATTTGTACGGAATTAAAAATAGCTTTTTCCATCATTCATAATCATAAGCCTTGGAGAAGCACACTGACAGACAGTGACAGCAGTCTACCTCTGGTTGGATTAGCAAAGCACACAGAGTTGTTTACGAGGATGCGTAGTGTGCACATGCAGTCTCTAGTGCTCCACAGGGGTAAACAGAGGAGATGATAATTTCGAAAGATACTGACTCAAAGGTCAGGTTTAGAGACTTGGGTATGTTAGGGCATACTTTTATTCAAACAGTACAAGCACATTTTAGATGGCAGGGGACCAAGAGCATGCCGTTTTTTTAAGGCCATAATAAACCAAACTAATGGAAGGTTTGAGCATCTTTTAAGGCAGCGGTGGAAAGTTGGTGGAGTTGTTAATGCGCGTGACCCCTTAAAAAACTGTGGCTAGGTTACCTCTGTCTGAAAGTAAAAACTTTTTTAGTTTTTTTAGATAAAGTAGAACAACTAGTCAAAACTAGCGCCACCTCAACCAGTTTATTTTTTGTCTCTATCTTCACCTTTTAAATAAAGGCATTCTGATTTAAACTGTAAAATATAAATTACACATTGTTGAATAAGTATGTACAATCTAATAATCAAAATTATTGCCATAAGTGAAAAATAATGCATCAGTCAGACAGTCCATTGATTCCGATCACACATTTATTTTTATTTAATAGGTTCTTACCTGACTCGTATTTTCACCCTTACACCTTATTGCATGAAAATCAAGCAAGGATTTGTTCTGTAATTGTGCTGAAGAACAGACCATGTACAGTATTTGGCGGACGTAACAATAGGCACATTCACACCGCAGTACTTTCCCCACAAAGGTTCAATCAGAACTTAGTTCATCAGAACTCTTTAGTTCTCATGAACTAAGTCCCTGAGGGAGGATTAGGCAAATGAAGCAGCTGACGTCACTTCTTCTTCTTCTGCTTTGGGTTTACTGGCAGGCCGCAAACAACTTCACGGCGTATACTGCAGTACACTTAAGTCCCTGGCCGGAAGTCCCCGGAGACTGGCTTCAGTAGAAGCTGCTGGGACTCCCAGTCCCAGCAGCTTCTACTGGAGCCTTCCGAGTAAATCGCCAGAACGCCGACACCTCCTCATCTCCACCGCTCCCATGTTTTCTTTTGTGTTGCCATAAGTTAGTCTCTCTGCGTTTGTGCGCTGGGCTAATGCTAATGCTAATGCGAGGATAATAAAATGGCGGCTTCACAAAACTTTTTTTGAGTTTTACGGGGCGTGGTCTGCATTCCGCCCAGCCAATCAGACATAGGAATCTTTTTCTCCCACGAGTACCTGCTCTCTAGAAGGGACGGAAAAAGGGGTAAAAAAGGTTCTGATTAAGAAAATGTAGTTCCGGCTAACGCAACATTTTGGAACTATATCGGAACTAAAGTGGGAAAAGTACTGCGGTGTGAACGCGCCTAATATATTTGTCACTGGGACCATTCCTCGTCAATATTTGTATAGGTGTATTTTTAATGTCGAAACTTAAAGGTGGGGAAGGTAAGTTTGAGAAACCGGCTCGAGGTACACTTTTTGTTATATTCCATGGAATGCTCTTAACATCCCGATAGCTATGAATATCTTAAGTGCTTTAACAAAAAATCCATTAAAAAATGTAATCTGTGGAAGCCGTAGTACTGTAAAAAGCACGACCAATCATTTTAGCCGGCCCGGCTAAAATAACTGGATGGCCTACCTGCCTGTCAGCCTTCCATCTGTGCACAAACCTATCTCGTGCCCTCCTTGGTCATGTGCGCGTTCGTGTGTGTTGGAGGAGGGGGCTCTGTAAAGAAGGGGCAGATTTTTTCCGGCTGTGCATTTTCAAATTCTAGCGCATCAATGATGCATTGGTTAGAATTTGATTACTTCTTCCACCAATGTTTTAATTGACTTACAAGTGTGCAGTTAAAAGGCTGAAGCTAATGATTATTCTCATTGTAGACTAAAATGTTTCTGTTGTCTATAGAAAGTCAAACAAAAGTGAAAGATCCTCATAAAACTCCATTGAAATTGCTTATCCCACTAACAGTCTCACCCCCAAGATGCTACTACCATCAAGTACTATCACACAGAACGATTGGAATTTTTGCTTGAAAGATTACTGAAAAGACTTTCATATTTGGAATGTTATATCACAAGTGTAAAACAGTGTTTGTCTTGGTTTATAAAATGCTAAACAAATTAAGAAGAGCTAGTGATTTGACATTCACGTGACACACATTACATACAGTTAAATCCCTGGTCAAATGTAAAGAGTCTTCAACATATTCTTCAGTAATTGTAATGGTAAGTTAAGCGTTTGTTTCCTTGCATTTTATCTTGATAATTGATCTCGATCATATTGAAAATGTAGCTGCTGTGATGCACTAAAAATGTCATCATCGTATCGTATTGTATATTATTGTATCTAATCATGTCTTGTCGTATCGTACCACAATATGGCAATGATGTCCCTCAAGGAGTTGAACATGAAGCCATGGTTCAAGACAAGTTTCTGATGTAGAAGATGATTCAAAGCACTAATGACTAAACAGCGAATATGCTGACATTAGATGTGTGGTGGGAAATTAAAGTTGTTGTTTTCAGGACGGAGTCAGGGAAGTTTTTCTCCTGTGAGCATTACATTTTGATCGTGTCCATACAATAAATGGACACACACATAACTGCTCTCTTGAGCCCGTTGAGACTGCACACAAGCATGATTAATCTAACCACATATGCATCCTATCCTGTGTCAGTCATACTGTGAGGTGCATCCCTGTTCTGTAGTTAAAGAACAGCAGGGGGCTGCCCTCCTTCTTTCAGGGTGAGCACACCTACATCTGCCTTGCAAAGCTTTCACTTGCTATGCCAGAAGCACAACCTGCAGCCTCCACTGTCCTGGGTGTTTTCCGCGGAGAGGAGGCATTCATGACTCCTGGGACACGTGTGGGCTTTAGTGACAGAAAACATTGGCTGATCCAGGTCAGTGGAGTGTGGGTCAGAGGGAGCTCAATGTCTGTTTATGTACATCAGCACAAAGGTGTTGTCAGAGCACCCCCCAGCATGTTGACTCATCAGCAGGCCCATTTCCAAGTGGCCGCTCCGCACAACCAGGGAAAATATGACTTGCAGCTGACAAGCAAGGGAGAGTGCCTTAAGGGATGTGGCTTTAGAATATATGCGCTGTAAGTCAAAGTCAAGTTTCATTCTCCTTGCATTATCACATTTTCTTGCGGACACTGTATGTGTAACTGGTATTATAGCTAGAAGTTGCTATTTAGGTTACAAGAGTACACCGTTTTTAAAACATTGGTCAATTCTGAGATTCTGCTGAGTTAACATGTCTTCTTTCAGACTAATGGAAAGAGAAAATCCATAATAGACATTAGTTTTTTTTTAACTTATTTTAAAAAGCATTAGAGGCTTGATTTGCACATTTTATTTGTAACAAAATGGTGAAAATGTTTATGTTCCTACAAAGAGACATACAAAATCCCTTCTGTAAAAATGTTTGACTCTTATATGTTAATAAAATGAACCAAACATTTTTAACCTTGCTTTATCCAATGTTTACATTTATATTTTTCGAGAAATGCATGCAACTTAGCTCAATTTAAGAGTATAATGCCTCATTAGAATATTTTAGCAAACCATTTTAGAAAACGTGTTATACAGAAAATGACCGTCTTAATATAAGCTATCAACTGGGCAAGTTCCATGGTGATATCCATTGGTTTAGTATGTTCCTCTATTCACTTGTGTCTCCCCTTATCTTTAAATGATTTATGGAAATATAAATGGAGGATTTAAATGGAATCGACAGTTTTCGTCACAGATGTAAATGTAGACTCTGAATTTAACCCATGCTACTATTAGGAGCAGTTGGCAATGTGAGTGTCATATGCCTTGCTCAAGGGCACCTAAGCAGTGCCCAAGAGGTGTACTGGCATCTCTCAATGTACCGGTTTACCCTCCATACTTGTTCCACCCAGGAACTAGATTCTGGTTTTGTTATGTTAGGTGAAAAATGTAATCTGCGACTTTCAGACAGATGTAAACAGATTATTTAATAAGTGGTCCGAGTTATGCAAAAGCGGGAGAGACTATAAAGCATTTTGTTTATTAAATTGCATTGCCTGTAGTCCCAGCAGTTCCCGGGCTACACAGGGATGCCCCTCATCAATTTACATCCAGCACTGATAATCATTTTGAAAATCACCTGGGGGAGAACGGAGCCTGGTGTTACATTGAAATCATTGCAATTATGTGTGTGTCTGTATAAATGAGGTCAATGCACATAAGAACCCAAGGTAATCACTTCATGCATCACGGCTGCCATCAAGGACACTTAAAACCCTTCGCCGCCATGTCATTTCCCTGAGAAGTAAGCAGTGGTGGAGCTTTATCGCCAATCGGCCTAGTGTATGGCTCGATGTTGGTTATCATTACACTAATGTATTTATCTGGTATGATGTGAGCCTGGTATGTGGAGCTCCTCCTGATAAGGAGTGGAGGTAATTACTGAGGGCCTGCATGACTGAGCAGCCAAGGGCATTTCTTCTTCTTCTGCTCTGACCGCACCACACAACAGGGGTTTTCCTCCACTTGTATTTCCAGGACTCCCTGACTTTCCCCTCTTCCCTCCTTATCATTCTTCCACTTTGAGCTGCTTTTGCTCTCTGAGTATGCATGCATGGATACGGTACACATGTGTCTGCATACATACATATGCCTGGGAAGAACATATATGCAGGGAAAAGGGAGTGCGTCTCTTGTGTAGTGTTATTTTCCGCTTCTTATAAAAGTAGAACATGGTTCCTCCTTTTTTTCCTTTTCCTTTTCTAAACTGGGCCATGAGCTACAGTGCGGCTAGTACTGTAATTATCAACCTTGTGGGAAGATAGAGGGGGAGAGGAGCGAGGGAGGGATGAAGTCGTAGAAGCTGGTTAAGGAGAGACCCTACAGGCAGAAACATTGTGTTTCTTGCACTGCACGATTTGGGGATGTTGGGCTATTTGGTTTTCTTTCTCAGAGTAAAGAAAACATCATTAATACACATTTGAGTGTTTATTTTTACTACACTGTGTATATGTGTCTGTAGATTTCTCATATGTTCTCCAAATGTTTGCATTAGCCTTGCACATTTATACACAACATTTAAGAGAACTTGTATTACAGAAGAAATATATAATTTACTGTAAATACTCAACTAGAGAAGCTTAATAGTGATACATTATCTAATAATATATATCTTCTTTTTTTACCCTATTCGCCTGTAGTTGTATATATCTAATGGAATACACATCTTTCTCAAAGTAGTTTTTTTCTCATCTCAGAAATCATCGTTTCAGTTGTACTTCATATTCTGGAGAGTGATGCGTTCATAAACCATTTATAACCAGATTTGGTTATGATTTGATTCCTAAGAAAATATAATTTGTTTTAATGGCTGTCTAAAATGTCAGCTAAATAAAACAAAAATGTTGAACCTTTATCCAATGCTCAGACTGTATGCAATTGTGCCTTATTTGCATATTGAAACTTAACATTTTAAATACTTGTGAATCAAAAAACAATTGTCTTAAGACAAATAATCCACAGTAGTAATATCATGGTGATATATTTTAGTAAATCTGCTTACCCTATTCACCTGGAGTCTCTCTCTTTAACAACATAGAGGCAAAACAGAGCAATGCTGGTCTAGAAATAAAAGAGGGAAGGCCAGCAAGACTAAGGGAAAAGGGCGAGGATGGAAACAAAGATACAGCGTCTGACAAGCGTGAGTCGTAGGGTGAGGAGATGGGGGGAGACAGGCTGAAAACGGATGTTGTAGATGAGAGTGAAAAGAGATAGCCCTTTGGGGGAGAGCTTAAAGAAGGAATCGGAATGAATGAGGTGTATCACATCACCTGCAGCTCCAACAATGGCCTCTTGATTCAAAACCAAGGCACCATAAATCATCCCATGTGACAAAGGCAGCAGTTCACCTAAGTGAGACAGAGTTATTGCTGCTTATTAATGGCGCTGACAAGAGCTTGTCAAACACGAGCAGAGGCAAATAGGACCCGCGCTGCTTCCCTGACACACATTCAATATTCACAAATGTGCCTCATAAGCATTATGACAGGTGCATATCATTGACAGTTAACAACATGCGCAGCACAGGGAGAGTCACTACGATGTGTTGCAGCCTCAAAGCTTCTTTATTAACATTATAGTGAAATTCTTCAGGTTAAAATCACCCTTTTTCTTAAAGGAAGACCAGCTGCACACTGAAAAAAAAAATGGACTGATTTTGTTTTATTTAAACGTAATATTATTGCTTTCAACTACACTTATACAGTTATGTGAAGTCTGTCGACATAATACATTTAATTAAAGTCACCTTTTCTGTTTTTTAAGTGCACACCACCCATCACCTTTCCGTTTTCCCCATGGAGCCTCAAGCAAGGACACAAATAGGCACTTTGATATATGCAGAACAAACAAACACAAACATTCCTCTGCACTCCCACAGGGGTCCAGACCTCTGTCAGATCGCGTGATGATCACACAAGTAAACAAACAAGTGAGCTAAACAGCACGGCAACAGGCAACAAAGCGATTTGCAGAAGTTGCATTGATTTGCTTGCCGAAACACTTTGATATAGTGCTTACGCAGTGCTTTTCCCACGCAAAAGAAGTAGAAGAGACCCGTGAGTAGAGACGCTGAAGAGCAGCTCCGCACGGGAGGAGGGGAATATTTGTAGATTCCAGGGAAAAACACCGGCTGAGATTAAGTTTAGCTGACACAGTTTGCATACTCACGCAGCTGCATGCAAACATACAGATACACATAGACACATCGGATTAAAAGAGTTAGGCTTTTTTGTATTACATTTACTTTCTTTACTGACTTACTGTAAATCGTCCGGGCGTGCCTCCCTCTGGATGCAGGAAGCAGCAAACGGTTTTTGAAAGGATAAACGCTAAGAGATATGGATTAAAGCAGAATATTTTGTTGGATAATTTGTGAATTTAGAACATATTTACAACTAGCTTGATTCAATTACTGTTGACTTTATGGAGTTATTGGGAAACACTCCTCTGGAATCTAACTCTACACAGTATAATACAAATACATACATGCCATTAAAGGTCCCCTATTACAGTTAGATTCCAGAGGAGTGTTTCCCAATAACTCCATAAAGTCAACAGTANAGAAAAAAAGATCATTAATTTTCCCCTTTTAGAAGTGTAGTTATAGTCATTTGTTCTGGAAATGTCATTTTCGAGCCTGAGACCTGAAAAACAGGCTCAGTGCTTAACAGGTTAAAGAGTACTTGTGAAAACAGTTTTTGATTTGCCCAGTATTGTGAGAGGCTGTTCCAGCCATAAACCAGGTTGAAATGCAATCCTTTTACACAATTCCACACCATTAATGTATGTCAAATTATGTGCTTGTTAAAATAAATTGCACCGCATAAGTGCATAATAGTTCGCCGCATTTACGCTTCAGATGAGGAGGTGAGGCTCCCTCATAACGGCATGAACCCGTATGGCACGATACAACTCAGACTGGAAAGAATAAGTATTGTTCTCGCTAGATTAGTAGTGGAGTAGAACTATGAAATGGAATTAAAGTTGAAATTCCAAGTAGCAACTTTCATTTCTGAAAATATATGCCAGTGCAGAAGTGCTATTAAAATTGCATTATTTTCAATATCTAGCATTCTACCGGTTACACAAATATTATACAGAAGTCCAAGAAAAAACGACACGATCCTTACTTAAATGATTACCTCAGTAAACATTTTCCTTAATTTGTTAATGGTCTCAGTTACTAGTTCCAATTATTCTTGAATATAGCTCATCGTTGATTTTGTAAATGATGGTCCCATTTAAAGTTAAATAGAAGATAATGTTGAGAATGCTTTACAGGCTGGCTCTGTTGGGATTGACAGGTATTTTAGTGTTCTCGTATTTTGTCTTCAAACTTTAACCCCTTTACAATGAGTTTTCAGTTCATGAAAGTTGGAGGTAATTTGTCAGCCTCTGTTTTATACAGCTCTATACTTTCTTGTCACTCTTGGTTCCAAAAAAAAGATAGCAAGGGCCAAAAAATAAAAACTCAGTGCTTCAAAACTGTAGTCCACAAGCCGATGAGTTCAATGTCACAGTGATCATGTCCACTCCTAAACTACAGTCTATGGGTCAAACTCATGTTACTGGGTACAGTACTTGATAAAATGTACTTTGTTACTTAACACCACTTGGATGGAAACACACTATCTGCCACTTAACATATATTTTTATCTCATCTAATAAATAATTATTTGTTAGGTAACACAGAATGCACGAACACGAGGGAACCCTTATACAAGGAAAAGACATTTCATCATAAAGCACTTTCAGAGCGGATATTCTGTTAATACCCTCGGCTGTTGTGAATGTGAATGTGAATTGATATGCATGCAGGGATTGTGGCATGGATTGTTTTTAGCAAAACATCTGCATTTAATCCCCTTTTGTGCATCATTCAGATGGCCATTATTCATACATGGACAAGTGACAGAATGCTGATTTGCCATTTAAAATGTGTTTCCATATGATCCATGCAGATTGTTTTTTCTACACTTTGCCAAAGAGGTTTCTATAATAACACAACAGGGCTGAGGGAACCCACACAGTAAATCCTGGATTAGATGTGAGTGTTTAAGAACATTGTTAAACAGTGTGCTTACTGTGTGCACATGATATATGAGCAAGACGAAAAGGCTATCATTTATATGGTAATAAATTGGAAATAACTAATGGCAGCAACAAAGAATCCTGACATAATGGGATGGTTGGGGTGTGTTCATACAGGTGATAGCTCTTGGGAAGACAGGAAAAGTGGTTTCCCTCTTAATAAGTCCACTTAGAATTTGGCAAGAAACGTCATAAAAATGATGAAAACACTTGTTGACCTTGAGATTGTCTAATGTCCCGAAAATCCCCCACTTAGTTTTCTTTTGGTGTAACTTGGCATGTCTTTGTGTTTGGAAAAAAGCAAAAGGACAACAACCTTTGGCAATATTTGTAATATGACGTCCATTAGGAAATTGATTCTTCAGAGAAAGAAGTCGAGTGCGTGCGTGTCGGAGGATGGTTGAAATAATGCAGGGGGGGGACGAATCTTCAGGAAAGGAGAAAACAATTCAATTTCCTTGTCAATACAAAATGCGTTATCTCATCTGTGGTTCCTTCTCCTCCGCCCCCGCCGTGCCCTCGTCTCTCCGTGGGGACCAAACCTCCGCTGTCACCTGTCAATCAAGCTCCTGACAGATGGTGACCTTGCTCGGCATTGTTGGGAACGATTTCACTTGACCTTGCATTTTCAGGTTGCTTCCGCTGCTGGTTTCCCTGACAATTGACTTTTAAGAGAGGCGCCATGACAAATAAAATGGGATTGATTAGCTCTCAGATAAGTTGATTTATTGGGTTTGAGTTTGAGGGGTGGGACCCGAGATATTTACAGTGTTTGTATATTCAGTTGTACTAGAGATAGTTACAATCGTGAGATTTTTTTGACAGTGAATAAGCTTGGATTTTGACATTGAAGGTTGATTTATTTCCTGCAGAAATCTATCAATGCATACACTATCAAACCACTTACATTCCCATAACATACAAAATAATGCAGTTAGAACTGAACATCCTCTGAGAATGTCCTTTTATAGAAATCTATGTAAATGTTTGAATGCATTTGCTTGGCGATTCCTTACAGTGCTCACATAATTATTTTTCTCACATAAAGTCTCATATATGCATCAGTTCATACACCTTGACATTGAATGTTGATTTTTATAGAAGTCTATGTAAATGTTGGAATATAGTTGCTTAGTGTTCAATTACACCAAATACAAATCTGAAACTGGGTTGTCTTGCAGAAGGAAAATGGGAATTACGAACCTACGAACTACTAGGTATTATCATTTAATAGAAGCTGTTATTTCCCGCAAATGTATGTCAGCATAATTTTTGCTCTGTACTGTGACTTGTTGAAGTTGTTCTTCTGGTGTGTGTGTGTGTGTGTGTGCGTGCGTGCATGTGTGCATGCGTGCGTGCGTGTGCAGGGTTAGCTGTCTAACTCAATCTGTCCAAGCTCATGTTTCTGTCAGGGTTAGCGTAAGCCAGCAGTCAGATATGTCAGACACTAAATGCCAGTTTCAGTGAACCAAGTCACTTTTTTGTTTTTGTTTCTCCCATTTCATATCTAGAGCTTAACGAAACAAATCACCGACACTGTACGGGGGGTGGGGGGATGAAGAAGAATAGATAGTGAGAGAATTATACAGCAGGGAAGACTCTACTACAAAATATGCTGATGTGTGTGATTGTACATGTGACATGGTGATGCTGTTCCTCTCGAAGACACAGAGAACTGTCACAATATGCATTCTCCCCCTTTTTCCTCCCTGTCTCCCCCCCTGGCACTGTCTCTTTCAGTGGGGCAGTCAAAATGATTGAGTTTTATTTTTTTTTTTTCCTTGGTGGAAAAATAAAAATTGTAGCCTCTGCGAGCGGTGTCTCCCACCCATTCCCTCGCCCAGTCAAGCTCATTCTCACACATCACAGCCCCTTCCTCCCTCCCACCCACCCTCTCTCTCTCTCTCTCTCCTTCCTCCCCTCCCTGGCTCTCTTTTGCTCACTCTCTCTCTCATGAATGTCACCTCTACTGATGGTGGCTGCTGGAATTCACGCACACATACTCTCACAACCACTCACTGACTTTGGATGGGAGGCGGAGGAGGGGGAGGAGGAGGAAAAGGAGGAGGAGGGAGGGGGGTTCGGTGAGGACTGTGGGAAAGGAGCGTGCCATCGGAGGCAGATGAGGAATCTCTTGTCTGTCTGTGTCCATGTCTCCGCTGCCTTCCAGGCAACATTCCCACCAAGACCGTCAACGTCCCGCCTGCTGTTACACCTCTGGATTTAAATCGGCTGGATTACCGCTCCGACTCTCGCCTCGTTATTCCACGCCGCCACATTTAAATATGAGGCAAAGTTGGACCTCCGTGGACTGCACATACGGTGACAAACAGTTTGATTTTTCTCGCGCTTTTAAGAGCTTCTTAGCATACAAAATGTTCTCACTTTTCTTCAGTAAAAGTGTTTTTATATGTAAAACTAATTAGGCTCCTTCTCTGTGGTGTTGTCAAGTCAAAGTCGTTTTTTTTTTATATATACATTTTTTTTTTACTTGGCCATTTTAATGGAAAGATGAGTGGGGAAGAGGGGTAGCAATATGTCTCCGTCTTCCCCTTTTTTAAATTCAAACGTTGGATTATCAGTTATTTTTAAAACTGAAAATGTGACTGTGCCACTTTTGTGTGTGCTCTGATAGTGTGATATTTTTGGGTTGACCTAACATCAGACTGCAGGTGAACTTACACATCTTCCAGTTCTTCCATCTCCAAGGGAACCCTTAAACTAAACTCTTGCCTGTTAACCCACTTAGACGGCCGATCTCCCCTGTGGGGGCTTCTCTAAACCGTCTGTCCTACTCTAGTTTTTTTTGAGGAAAGCAAAAGCCGAACAAGAAAGAAGGGGGTACTGGGAAGGAAAACAAACCCCCCTCCCAAAGGTGAGAGGGGGGGAAGATGGCAGCTCTCGCCAGCTCTCTCATTAGACAGAAACGGGCTGTCAAGGAGGACCCAACCAACCGACCGGTAGTCAACAAGCGGAAGCCCTGTCCTAAGAGCAACAAGTCCCTGTGCCAGAAGCAGATCCTGGTCTTGATATCCAAAGTACGATTATGTGGGGGTCGAAAGAGTCGAAACGAGAAAAGACCAGGTGAGTGTCAACGCTACGGTTTACATTTTTCTCTGCTTTTCTCACGTGTTGGCATATTTGGCAAGAAACGAAAGCTTACATTTTTTTTATTTGAGCAAATGAGCATTACGTTTTTACAATTTAATAAAAAAAGGAAATACCCCATCTGTTTATTGTAAAGCTCAAATCATTGTCATAATGTCAGGTTTTAAATTCTACGTATTTTACTTGAAAGAGTCCTGCAGGTTTGTTAGGCTAGAGAGCTTTCTTACACATATTATTAAGCAGATAAAAACTGTATAAAAAACCTTTCCTCAAGGAATCAACCAGCATGACGGCTAGTTTTGTAAAAGCACAAACAATCAGTTCACCCTGGATTCACCTTTAAAGTCATTTACTTCATTTATGTTGCAGTCATAGCTCCTAAATCCTGATGGTTTCACAGCAGCACCGGTTAACAGGCCAGTCCTATTGTTGCTTCACCTGTGTGATACACTGTTGTTAAATAAATGCAAAACTCAGCTGAAACTATTTTCCATTCACCCAACGCTGCATTAGCATTCCAAAACATCCCGGCCCAAGGGAACAATAAACTGTGATGTTAGCTAAAAAAACATCACAACAGTAGTATGCAGTCTATGCACTCCTTCTTGTTTTATGCACATCTGCACATTGGGGATTTAAAGGTTCATATTTCAGTTACAAATTACCACATGGGCTACTCATGATTACAAACATTTGCACAACAAATAGTGTAATCATGAATGGGATTTGATAGAAATGTAAACGGATGTACATGGACACAACTGAGTAGTTAGGTTGAGGTTAATATGTTTGTTTTGAAGTTGTGTATTGAATGTATGCAGTATATGACAGACATCTGCACTCACAAAATGTGGGTAGTAAATTCCAAAGGTTGAATTTGATTGTTTAGATGAATCACCAACTTGTTTGATTGGTCATTGTTCTGGCCATAATTTGTGCTTAAAATACTCACAAAATACTTAATTTGTACACCAAACATTACAAAGAAAGCTATTTCTAGTAAACTGGACTTACATTGTCAATTATCCTACAGTTTTGACACATAAACAATGTGTACAAAAATGTTCCTGTGCTGGATAACTTTTTATTTGCTGTTTTTCTTTGGAAGCTTTGAATGATTAATTATGTGATGTGTTGCCAACATTGCCTACTATCTTGTCAATGGAAAATGTGCCATGACTCAAATTAGCACAATTGAGAGTGTAAAATCTCTTTGATGTTGTGCTTGCAGCTACTTGTGTTGCTTTGTTGTTCTATTATACTATTCAAAAAGGATTACAAAATAAAAATAGTCAACTTTTTTGTTTGATTTCTTAAAATCCAAACCTCTTTGTAATACTTTTCATAACTGACAACGAGAGAAAATAATGTAATTTATTGATTTATTTGAGCAGTTTTCTTCACTCCTTTGGTGTGACTGATAGAATGCTGAATTATTGAATTCATGGCTGAGAAATGTTTTGCCTTATTCATGCACAATTATAAGTGTAGTATGTTTAAGCTAAATTATGGATATTACAGAAATGTCACTGAACAAAAATCCTTCATCCATAGTGTGTAGTACGCTTTTATGGCTGATTGGGGAAGAAACAGTGTTTTCAACCCCCGGAGCTAAAGACTGCATCTAAGCAGATTGAACGTGAGAATGATGAGGAATGAGCAGAGCTTTGTGCTTGATGATGACTTTCATTTCATTCTGCACCACTGTGTTCACATATGTCTTCTATGCTTCAAACAACATTGTAATACAACAAAAAAGAGCTGTAGAGGTACCAGATGTACAGAAGATTGTTCTGTATTGTGTGTGAGAAAAGCAGGAACCTTCCCCTGATATTTGTTATGAAAGTTTTGCTTAAGTGCCATTTGTGTTATTTATCCAAATCAACAAATAGGCTAAATGGATTTATTTAATTCATTCATTGAAGGAAATTAGCATCCGGCTGACACCAACTCATTTCATGGCGACACAACCCACATTTCAGACTTTGCAAATGTGACAAAACAATAACTAAATCTAATAAAATTGCTTTATTTCTTCTTTTTTATTATGAAAATGGCTGTAAGTTGTTTATATAATAGTAGTAGACCATGGTCATTGATGTAATATTTTTAAATATTATATAGAACATTATAGTGAAAACTGTAAATTAAAATGTATTATTAACTTGTAGAAACCGTAAAATGAAAAAGCTCAAGTCTCTAAATATTTACCACCATTGTCACCATTGACCATGAATGTCTTTACAGTGGTCAATGACAGAGGTCAATGAGGAAGTGCCTTGAACCTGCATTCCTTCTAGTGGCCAGCAGGATGAAGAGAAGTCTGAGGCCGTTTCTCAATGTCGAGTAAACCTGCTGCAGAGCCACTATTTCAAGTATACTACATCATCGAGTGGCGCCAAAGGACTGTTTAAATGCATGTTAAATGCCCAGCATTCTCCGCCACTCGATGACGTAGTATACTTGAAATAGTGGCTCTGCAGCAGGAATACTCGACATTGAGAAACGGCCTGACTGTATAGAAGTCTATGAAAAAATGCCCCAACTCACCTTATTATTACCTAAGTAAACATGTTCCTAATGCGTTTATGGTCTAAACTGCAGGTTTTAGGTATTCTTATAAATAACGGTCCCATTTAGAGTAAAATAGATGATAAAGTATGTTATGCTTTAGGGTGTGGCTACTATGTGACTGACAAGTCACTACCATGGTGTGGTCGGGTCCCGTTGCTGTCCCGTTGCAGTGTTTTAGTTTTAGAATATTTACCCTTTCGCGTTGTGTTTTCAGATCCAAAAAGTTAGTCGTAAGACTTTTATTGCCTATAAGTCTTATTCAGCAATTTGCTACGCTGAACTCTCTCGTGTCTCTTTTAGTTCCAAAAAAGCCTGATTGCGAGGGGGAAAAAAAAAAACATGGCGACGTCCAAAATTCCAAAAGCGAGGCTTCATAAGCATTTTCGACAGATCAATACCGTATGCCAGATAAAAATCTCTGAGTTTGAAAAAAGCTTAGAGATTGTTTTCAACACAAGTACATATTATACACATTTGTCATTTAATACCTAGTTAATACCTAGTTACAAGGAAATCTCCAAAAAGCACAGCAATACCAGTTGTGTTATTTTTAAGGAGAGTTTTTCTCAGCTGTCATATTAGCATCACACCAGCACACAGGCTATATTTACAACTACTATAAAACAACTGGCTACTGTAATGATAGGATGGACATAAAACCTGCTGCAATACAAGTTGTTGGCACAAAGCTTACACTGGATAAGATCCATGACAAACCACATAATCTGATTTCTTCCTGTTCAACATCCTTTTCTATAGTGTCCTGTTCTGTCCCCATACAAGTAACCCTCACTAGGGGTTGGCCTGGCCAATGGAAAACTCTCTCCGTCAGTGATCTGCACTGTTGCCCTCTTTTCAGATCAATTCAGCTCATTAATGTATAGTGGTTAATCAATAATCACCCTCTTAGCTTCTTCAAGGTGGAATCGGACTTGAAAAGGGAGGGATATCGAGCTGCTCGCCCCTGAGTATCACCTTTAGTACCCTTCTCTAAGTTAGCTCAAATTAGCAATCTTAGCACAAACATGTGTGCATGGAAATGATAAGCAGACCTCAGAAATACAAATATGCGTTAAAAATAGTAACACTATTAGTTGATTCATTCGAAAACTAATGCATTCAGATATAGTGCAGACAGACATCCTGTAGCATTGTGGGAGCTGTTTGGCATGGAGGTGAGTTGTAGTATGTTGGCCCAGTCGACAGTTGGAGCACAAATGTATGGCTGGCGAGCGGCAGACCAGGTTACAAGGAGAGATCCAGCAGAGGATAGCACTAAGCTGACCCCAAGAGATCGAGGGCCCGCAAACTCGCTTACTCGACAACACCTGATCAGACAATGCAGTGTTAGGTAGCTTCTCATCAGAACTTTACTGACTGTGACAGGGGTCAGAGGCAGAGGAAGAGACGGAGACAGAGAGGGAGGGCTCGTCTGTCGGGATAAACAGAGGTTTAAAGAAAAAAAAATGTAAAGATATTACTGATGTCAGAGAACATTTGTATCAAAAGGTGGAGGTGGGTGGAAGTGATGGGGATCGACACGAATAAAGAGGAAATCAAAAATTCAGCAAGAGAGGTAGGGAAAGATAGCAGTGGAGATGAAAGGGAATGTAGGTGGGACTCAAAAGAGCTTTGAATCAGAATGTCATAGAGCCAGCATGGGGAGAAGATCATGAGATGGGAAGCCATGGGGCTGGATATGAACTGTCACTGCAAGACAGAAAGTCCTTCTGTTTAATAAACTGTCGACGAAGAAGGAGGACAGCTCAGAATTTTACTTTTTATGTTTTAGGTGTTTTAGTTGGTTGGTTATTTAAAGTTGGGTCGGTGGATCATGTCGGTACAAATTACATTTATGCGTTATGTAGATGTGTGCCAGCTTGCCAATAAGTATCCAAAACGAGATTGTCAGTCTGCCATTTTCTCATATGAACTAATGGTTTGAAGGGTTGGGTTCAGAAGAGTGATGGTGCCTGCACAGCTTCCAGGAGGCATAACATAACACAGTTTACAGCACGGTCAAGAAACCAGCAGTTGGTCAAATACAACAACTCTCTTGACGTTTCCTGAATTTGCCTTGACCATTCCGTTGTCGGCTAGCAATTCCTGAACTTCAATGTCTCTAGAGGTGGATGTTTGTTTTCTTTGGGGTTCTGTGATAGAGACGTTATCCACTGCCCAACGCTCTCTGTGAATGCCAAATTCTTGGGCTCAATCGGACAATACAGAGAATTCATATTAGAGAGCTATCAGGGTAAAGTGCGTTTGACGTTCCGGTCTGAATGATTCGAACATTTGATCTTGCCCATACAACTCCTCCGGGTAATGTCTAGAAACATTGGTTGTTGCAGTGCATGTGAGATAGTGGCTCAATAGTACGGAACAGACTCCGACCTACATTGGCACAACATGTTCTGCCAAAGTCAAAACAGCTTTGATAACGTCACATAACAACATTTTATATTTTATATTTGTTTTATCCCCATACTACTGAGTGATTTTATTTTATATTTTATTGATTTGAATTGGTCAGGGCTTATTAGGAAGAAGGAGATTTTAAATACGTCCATGCATAAATTATAATTTAGTAACATTTGTATCAATAATTTGATGACTTTGGGCTAATGCTGTTGTCAGCACACTGACAATCAACCCTAACCCCAACTTCTAACCTGGTGTTTTATCTCCAAAATCTTTAATTTGATTCTTGTTAAATAAATAATTATTGAACAGCTAAACAAGTTTGAGGGGATTTAAGGCAACAACATCACATATTAAGGTCATATCCTTAACCATAGCCCAGTGCTGATTGGAAATATGACCATATACGAATGTAATTGAACATTTCAGACACACTTTCACCATCAGCATTTTCAACAAAATGTCCTCCACATTGTTCTTTTAATTTATTTACAATGTTTACGGACCACCTGATTATAATGCACAGTTTCTCTTTTGTCACTTTCTTGGTTCTAAATTTACTAACCAAAATTAGTAAAAAGTGCCATAACTGTCAATTGAAAAAAAAAGAGATAAAAAAGAAAAATAATAATAAAAGTGCCATAACAGCGCCTAGGGCTGACAATATCCGGCCGTAATCAAGATTTGAGAGATCTCCAAGAATCGCTTTCTGTTTGTCTGCATCTAGAAGACAAACAAAAGATTAGTGGTTGATTGCTGTTGCGGTTCAACCAATTTCGGGGGATTTTCAGATTTGAACAACGCTTGTTTCATCAGAGGGAACTTAAATACAGTATCCTGTACCAATTTACAAGGATGGGAACAAAGCTGGTCCTTAGCAGAAGAAGGTTATCTGGTTAATCCTTTAGACTTTCTCTAAGATGTACACATTAGATTAAACCATAATGAAATAACGTTTTATATAAAGAAAGAATCCATCAGAGATTAGTTTTTTTTTTTGTATGTATTTATTTTCATTTTGAAGGTTTATCTAAGTTTATGTCTCGGGGTTGCAAATTCTCTTCAGACAAATAAAGTCAATGGACACAAAGGGATCAGGGGAATCAGTGACTTTTTCTATCAGTATTATTGCAGTACAGGTTTGGAGTTGCCTTGTGAAAAGATATTGAGCTATAGTATAGAGAGGCTGTTGACAATGGCCTTAAGTCTTATTCAAAGTGAGAAGGCGGAGGGATGTGTGTACAAAGAGCACCCTTTTGATTCCTTTCATCCTGAAGAGATACCACCTTAACCTCCCACACATACTGCTAAATTGAATCTGTGGGTGCTTTGATTAAAGCTGACAAGGACAGATTGAATTTACCTCTAACAAGAGAAAGACAGTGAGGATGGAGGACACCTATAGAGGTAATGATGAGAAGACAAGGAGAAGGAGAAGTGGAGAGGGAGTGAGAGGAGGAGGGGCATGGATGGGAGCTGAATAGCAAGAGAGTCCTCAGATAAGAAACCATATGTGTCCTTGTGTACCCCATGTATGGATAGTATTAGGAAGTCACGTCAAAAATCAAATTATTTAATTTACTGATAGAGCAGAGATTAAAATCTCACTTGACAGTGTGGAAATTGGCAAAATCCAGTTATCATTGTTATCGCCCATACAGTAACTGGTGTCCATCATATATAACCTTAATTAATCAGGTCATCTCCTTGAGATCAAGATCTCCCCAGCTAGAAATGTTTGGTTCTAAAAACATTCTGAGAATGTTACAGTCATTGTTCTAGGAAGGTTTTCAGCGGGAAGTTTTTGTTTGGTTGCAAGAACGTTCTTCTGAAAGGTAGGATAACGTTCTCTAAAAACATTCTTAAAATGTTTGGTGATAACCTTCTTAAAATGTTTGGTGATAACATTGTTAAAATATTATGCCCTACTATTCTTAAAACGTTTTCAGCGAGAAGTTTTTGTTTGGTTCCCAGAATGTTCTTCTGAAAGGTAGGATAACGTTCTCTAAAAACATTCTTAAAATGTTTGGTGATAACATTGTTAGAACATGATGCCCTCCTATTCTTAAAACGTTTTCAGCGAGAAGTTTTTGTTTGGTTCCCAGAATGTTCTTCTGAAAGGTAGGATAACGTTCTCTAAAAACATTCTTAAAATGTTTTTGATAACATTGTTAGAACATTATGCCCTACTGTTCTTAAAACGTTTTCGCCAGAAATTTTTATTTTGGTTCCCAGAATGATCTTCTGAAAGGTAGGATAACGTTCTCAAAACATTCTTAAAATGTTTTTGATAACATTGTTAGAACATTATGCCCTACTGTTCTTAAAACATTTTCAGCTGCAAGTTAGATTTGTTATGTTGCCAGAATGTTATTATTTTAGAGAAGGATAACATGGTTTATGTTAAAGAAATTATGCAAATGTTCTATGGTAACCATTTACTAAAATATGTTTACATTATTTGAACATAAAGACATAATATTCCTGTAATTGTTCAACTCAAAATTCCTGGGTAACTGGACTGACCACTACGGTCATTAGGATGATTTTGATAGTTTACTTAACTATTGGAATTTGACTATTAACACATGTAAAAGGATGACATGGAATCAGCTGGTGAAAGTAACATTTATTTATTAGAAAAGGGGAGCTGGGATTGGAGGTTGGTTATGGCGGCAGTGGGAAACAGTTGTTCCAGGGTGGGTAGAGAGGCCTGGCTGGTCTTGGGAGTGTGGAAGGCCTTGGAATCCTCCTGGGAGAGACACAAAAATCAGTGTGAGGCAAAAGCAGGCAAAGTTGTCAAAGAATATGCTGGTAAAAAGCTAGAGCGGCACGCAACAAACCGTTCACNTCTCAGGCTCGAAAATGACATTTCCAGAACAAATGACTATAACTACACTTCTAAAAGGGGAAAATTAATGATCTTTTTTTCTCAAAGTAATGATAAACCTGTTAGTTGGATGTAGTTGGATTTGTTTAGTGAAAACTACCCTTGGATGATGGTAAGGTAGACTAAAAGCTTTAGGAATCCAAAGTACAACATATAATAATTACCCTGTATCAAGATTGATGCAAAACAAATGACATTTTACCTTTTTAGAGAGGTTTAGCAAAAAAAACTCCACCTCTGAGGTGATTTGGGTGGAAATGGCCGTTTNGGTAGGCCATGTTGCCGGTTTTAGCTACCTAGCGCCACATGTTTTGATGTCTGTTCTTGTTAATATCTTTGCGAGTTCTTATCATGGAGTGATAATGTATGTACCTATCGATTCTGTGTTAGCTCACGATGCGAATTGATGTGTTGGACGTGCAGCTACGATAAGTAATAAGGGTGTTATGAGTGAGTTTATGTGCAGTAATGCGTTATCATTTTTTCGGTCGTGGCTAATTATTGGGCTCAGCGC
>NW_011333040.1:2062365-2066350 GCF_000735185.1 Notothenia coriiceps
TGTCTCCTCACGATCAGATCGATATGTTGGATGTGCAGCTACGATAAGTAATAAGGGTGTTATGAGTGAGTTTATGTGCAGTAATGCGTTATCATTTTTTCGCTCGTGGCTAATTTAGAGGCTCGAGATCAGTTAGCTGAGTTTCTTCCCATGGAGTTTCTTCCCATGGATATAAAACATTCATAGTTTGTTGAATATTAAGATACCCTCAGACGCTGTTTCCTGCAGATGACGCATTTTTCCCCCCGGTATCGGGGGGGCGGTGTAGAACAGGTTAAAATAACAAAGCCATTGGAAAATAGGGTCCCCGTTGAAAAAAATGAAATTCAATATCAAATACTGCTATGCACAAATCAGGGTTTAGTATCATTTAATTCAAAAATATTGACTGTTGTTGGCTTATTTATTACTGTTTCCTAGGGGACTGTAAATCCCATCTACATTAACTCATCAACACAATCCTTTGAAAAATACAGTATATACTTACTGTAACTGTGTATGGTTTTTCAAACTAGCTTGGGTCAGACATGTGATCCTGTTTACATAAACACACAAAAACACACACACATAGCCAGAAAGAGTTAAGCACATCAGAATAATTGGCCTAGTTCTGCCTCTCTCTCTCCCTCCTCTCTTCATCACTCGCCCTCTCCTTCCGTCCCCTCTCAGCTCATCACGCCGTCCGCAGATGACAGGAGGTATTCTTTGTTAATCCCCCTCCATTATGCGACCATGTGGAATCTGAGGCCTGCTTCTTGCATGCAGAAATAATATTTCCAATGTCCATGACCCATGGGTGAGTTGCTCATTAACTTTGAGCAGCATTTTCAGTCTCATTCTTTATTTAGCCCTGTTCGGATCAGTCTCTGGTAATTAGGTCTTAATCGTGAGAATGACTTGGTGTGTGAGACAGATTCTCGATTTTTGACTTTGACAAAAAATGTAAGGCATGTTTGAAATGCTTGGCTTTTAATTAATGCCAATTATGCTAGAGTTTCTAATTGAACGCAGTACTCAATATGTATCGGTGTTTTACAATTTGCGTATTCCAAGCTTTGTTGGACAGCAAATTCAAAACTGTTTTCTATTATTTGTTTACCATTTTTAGACTCACGTCATATGCGCATAGACCCAGGCTTGGTAAACTCCCAGTTTTATTTGTGTTCGGAATCCTATTTACTTCCAATTACAATCATCGTTTCTGTGCTACAAAAAAACACAGAAGTGGGCTGTGTCTAAAATGTCTACCTGCATCCGTCGAGGCAGCCACACACTAAAGCGTTGCTTGCTTTGGAGTCTTTTTTCTCTAAATGTTAAGATAATTTACAAAATGAATAATAAGCTTTCATAAGTACGATTTTAAACTAGAAATTGAGAACATAAACGTGTCACGAAAATATTTACCGAGGGACGATATCAGGTAGGAAGAAGGGTCATTTCAATTCATAGACTCTTATACAATCGGTCTTCTTTTTGCAACCAGAGGAGTCACCCCCTGCTGGCCATTAGAAATAATTCAGGATTTTGCATTGGCTTCACCTTGCTATAGAAGCCTGTTTGCGCCACAGGAAAATCAATAAAAAAATCCTGTTGTGAATGTTGGTCTATAATGTTATATATAACAATGAATTAGTGACAATGTAAAAACAATGTGACAATGAGGTAACTTAGCCAAGATCAGCCAAGGGACAACTTCTGGGTCTGAAAGGTATGGAAGCCTGTTTGCGCCACAGGAAAAAAAAAGAAAAAAATCCTGTAAGTCAATATATTGACTTAGCTATCTCAATATATTGACTTACTATATCGTTATATTGACTTAGCTATCTCAATATATTGATATATTCTACAAGTAATAAGCCATTAGTTGAGAGTTTTTCCTCAATAACCCTCTAATTAGTGCTTATTTATTGCAAGTAAGAAAGTTGTTGTACATGAGCTTTGGTCTTAATATGCTCTCCTCAATATGTCTAAATAACTCAAAATTAGGTATTTCTATCTAAGAATATGTTCCCTATTTTAAAGTGAAGTCTTGTTGATAATTAAAGTGAAGTCTTGTTCATAACCAATAAGCTAGTAGTTTGACTCTAATTAGGTATTTCTATCTAAGAATATGTTCCCTATTTTAAAGTGAAGTCTTGTTCATAACCAATAAGCTATAGTCATTTGACTCTAATAGGGCTTTCACACCAACGCGATTCCCGTTCTTGCTCCGAGCTAGAGCTTTTCTGGTTCGGAACCGGTTTTTCTTTTCAGCTCCCGTTTTGTTCACACCGCCCAGAGCCCGACTGGTGCTGCCGCTGCTGCGTCATGACGTCACCGTTTACATCGCTGATTTTCTCCCCAAATCCGTTACGGTGCTCACTACAACAACTACAACGGGGGACTGCGTCGGGTCGATGATCGTCTTGCTTTTAATCACACGAAGCCAGATTAAGTTAAATAACGACTTCTCCAACCTCATACTTTTCTCCAAATTGCCGTGGTTCATTGTTTATTAATGTGTTTCAGCGGCATTTACCGACCACTTCAGTGCTGCTCTTCCATGGGAGTTTATTCTCCCGTTAGCTCCGGGTTAGCTCACATGGCCGCCGTAAAGTACTGTCTGACTGTCACACAAGCAGCTGATACTTATCCCCAATTCCCTATAAGTGAATGTGTGTCAGTCTGAATTGACGCTCTTTGGCATCACAACACTGTTATTAAAGTTTCTCTGGTATAACATGGGTGATGTTAACCGAAGCTGAACTGACTACTTGTTGTTGCTATCCTATGGTGGCATAAGCCGTTTTCTACAGGCACATTTTACCGGCGTATCTTTCATTATGATTCCATACATGCCAACCTTTCCAAATCCAAAAGAGGTAGGTTTGCGCGTGGCAAATGTGCACGCCCAAACTAGGTAATCAGAAGAAATGGAACCCCAGTAATTACATGTATAAACCATATATTTAACATATATTGCATCATGTTATGCATTTTTCAGAAAGAAGTGGTAGTTTGGTAAACGACATGTTTGGTCTGTACATGTAAAATGTCCAAAAGTGAAAGAATGGGAGATGAATATCTCAAAGTCTCCACATTTTATTATTTTTATGTGTTTCTGGTCCTCTTTCAGTTGAGAGGGTGTAGATGAAGGATGTGTCAGGATGTAGAACTCTTGTGTGAACATTGGATAAAGCCAGGTTCATATTCTTGTTTCATGTTGTTGACATATTAGTCAAAGGTTTGCACAGAGCGAAATATCTTTGTGTTGCGCCATAAATCAGAAAATACTGCAATAAAAAAAGTCATTTCCTGCATGTTTTTGCAGTGTGATATAAATAATGTACAAGCTTTCAGATTGCTGTAGTTCACTAAACAGAGACATTAATGACATGTTTGGTGATGAAAATGTCAGAAGTCGCGAAAATTTGACAAAAGAACGGCGGATAGCTAAATCGACCCGACAAGGGCTGGGCTTAACAGCAAGAACGGGTTTAATATTTTTTTTTTTTACTTTGAGGTCTGTAACCTGTAGCTTGAAAAATCGCCTTTGGCTAACCCGTCGCACAGACACTAAGGTAGTATGTTTGTCAGAGCAACAAAGACTTTCTCTTTGTTTGGCACCGTCTCCTTCCCCCCGTCGCAATGGGTGGGGTCCTCGAACGCGCCAGTCCGGTCGGAGAGTGAAGCCTTTTCCGTCAGTCGGTCGGACGGCGTCAGGGGGCCCTGAGCCATTTTTTTTTTTAATTAGTCAGTAGTGAGGTTTACTCAAATCCCCTTGTCTCTGGCTCTTTAAACTCAGGCCGTCCCAAACGGCAATTTATTAGTCACAGAGCTTTTTGGTGTACAACCGCTGACTTTCTGAGGTCACACACCAGAAAAAGGACTCTTCGTAGGAAGTGGATGTCCCACAGAGTTTGGACTTTCTCCTGGTGTTGTGTGTGTTTTATATTATGTTAAACTCTAAAACCCTAATAAATAGAGGGTAAGTAAAGTGAAAGAA
>NW_011333040.1:2066395-2075575 GCF_000735185.1 Notothenia coriiceps
CAAATGGAACGTACATTAGCGTCTAGGTAATTCAAGGAACATTGAAAATGTTATCAAAGTGAGGCAAACTTGACAGTACCTGCGTTTATCAGTTATTTCCCTCGTACCGACGGTGGTCGAGAGGACCGACAAATTAGAAACGAGGTGTCACTTTTTCTGTTGATTTATCTCTCTGTGTCATGTGAGGATAACACAGTTCATGACAACTTCAAAGACGACAAATTCACCGGCAGAGGTCTGGACTGGAAATGGAGTGGATGAGATGTTTTTAATTGCGAATGGTAGACTATTTTTATACAAGACACACCGCGTGTCCGAGGTATCATTAAGCTATAAATTTAGGTGACGCGAAATACTTGTAGAATATGGTCATGTAGAATAAGGCATTAATAAGTGTTTTATAATGACTAATAAAGAGCCAATATACTGCTAATATGCATGTTAATTAACAACTAGTTGATGGTGAATTTGTGTACCTTAATATGAAGTTGTATGCAGAAAGTTGCAAGCAGCTATTGTCTGCGATCGCAGGATATAGTCTTGTTAGATGTGCCAAGAGTAAGGACTGTCTTAGGTAAGACAGCTTTTATGTGCGCAGCTCCACTTGCTTGGAACAGTCTACAGGCAAAATTGAAATTGAGCATTTGTATTTCTCTGAATGTATTTAAGGCACGTCTAAATGAAATGCTTTCTGACACTCTGGGTATTTGTAAATGTTGAATATGTAAATATGATATCCTCTGTTGTTTGTTTGTATGTTGTTTTTATGTTTCATGTGGAACTAAATGATGCAGGTCTCCCTTGTAAATGAGATCGATGATCTCAAGGGACCAATCTGTCTAAATAAAGGTTTGAAATTAAATGAAATGAAGTTGTACCACTTATATGATGAACATTGATGTCTATGTGCCTTATTCTGTATTTGACATAATTGTTGCAATAAAAAAAAATATATATAATGAGATTGCTAAGTCAATATATTGAGATAGCGAAGTAAATGTATTGAGATAGTGAAGTCAATATATTGACTTACAGGATTTTTTTTTCCTGTGGCGCAAACAGGCTTCCATACCTTTCAGACCCAGAAGTTGTCCCTTGGCTGATCTTGGCTAAGTTACCTCATTGTCACATTGTTTTTACAATGTCACTAATTCATTGTTATATATAACATTAGATAACATTATAGACCAACATTCACAACATATTTATATATTTTCATTTTAATTCATTTCTTACTTCATAGTTTATATGACCCAATATGTATATGCCCATTTTGATTTTGTATTCATTTCTTATTTCATAGTTTTTCATCATTTTGATTTTTATCTTTGATTTTATCTTTGATTGAATTAATCTGTGTGAATCTGTGCTGTCCTGTTTTTCATCCTTACCCTGTTGCTGTTAGAACTACTGAATTTCCCCACAGGGATTAATAAAGGTCCATCTTATCTTATTTTATCTTAACATGGGCCACTTCCATTCATCTGTTGTTTACTCACAGAAATCATTCATGAGAGTTGTTCATGAATTGTAGTCATGGATTTCACTTCCTTAAGTTTGTCTGTATCAGTAATATAATATAAGATAATAATTAACAAACATGAAGATGAACTCAACTCTTTTACATTCTATTTGCAAAGGGGGTTCTATCTTTTTCCATTGCCTTCATCCTCGCTGTTGCCTGAGGTAAAATCTCAGCAGGTAAATCTGCAGGATTAAACTTGCCTCTCTCAGAGTCAGTAAAGATTGCTCGATGAAAGAAGGTTTTGGAAGTACTCGGTGTGAGTGCTGTTTAAAGCCCACTGTCATCCCAGCCGGTTCAACCATCCTAACCCATCTGCCTCTCTCCTGTGTGATCCCCATCACCACTGGCAGCTACTGCTAAGATGACAGCAAGACCTGCTCATGTGGAGGAAGATATAGGGTACCGGTACATTTAAATTCATTTGATGTACATTTGCTTTCATAAGAATCATAAAAATGTATATTCAGGAAAGCAGAAAGTCTAAACAAACTAAAAACCCACTCGTATTGCTTTTAACTCTGCTATTTAATTATGAAAATTATAAAAATAAAGAAGCACTGCAGTATTTTAAAAGAGTTTAGCCCATTTGAAAGAAATGAACCAGCATTTACAAAAGGTTGGCTGATTTGAAGTGAATATATCTGCGCTTGTGGTGTTCTTCTGAGTTTGTATATATGGTGTATTGCACTTATTGTAAGTCGCTTTGGATAAAAAATGTAGCTAAATTTAATATAATGCAACTATTGAAGCACCCATTTTAACCTGCTGATGCTACTTTCTAATTCTCAAACTAGTGAGAATAAATATAAAATGTTTAAATGCAGTCTTGTAGGATATTGTTTTTGGCAAGAAACTTGAATACACCCCCCAATGCCTCCATTGGACCCCTGTGTTTACTTGTGTAACATAGTGACATCACTATGTAACACTCGCACACTTTGTATGTGATAGGCTAAAGGGCGGGACATATCTAAGCGGATCACCAATCACAACACAGCTGGCTAGCTAACCAATCAGAGCAGTCTGGGCTCTGGTTTCAGACAGAGGGTGAAAATAGGTGCTGCAGCACAGGCAGTTTGAGAAAAATAAAGAGCTTTATGAACATTAAAGCATGTGACAGTAGAGGCACAACATACATTAGCATAGTAGGTGCCCTTCAATAAAGAAATACCTGCTTAATGGGGGGGTCTCAGTTAATCTGCCTTGACCTAACAACATTGTATATTGATGTTTTATCTTCTAAAATAAATTGTCTTTCACTAAGGATTAAAAGTTTAATTCAGTCTAATGATAACTTTTTCAAACGATTTAACTTGTCACATTAAAGAAAAAAAACGTCCTCAGACCTTCCAATCATTTGTTTAAAGCCACTGGTTGGACTTTGAATACAAGTTTAATGACACAGTCAGAAGAAACAGTAATGTCTGCTGTGATTAATACAAGCCCAGGATGATCTCTGCTGTTCAATCCACAACCTCTTTCTCCATGCTCCTGCAATCTTCATCCCTCGTTTGGATGAAATGAATGAAAACGGAAATAGGCCTATGTCAGATTAGGATGACCTTTCATTCCATGGATTAGGAATGGAAATGAAATGTTTGGCTTTAAATAATGACTTTTGATTTATGATCTAATCTAGCTGGAACTGAATCTCATCATCCCTCCAAAACGGATCTGGGTAAACACCAAAAGTGCAGGAAATCAAAGTGTATTTACATGTTTGTGTGTTCATTGTACACAAATGTATGTGCATACTGCTTTTTTGTATTATTGTGATGCATGCATCCATATGTGAAGCGGTTCCACAGAGAATCAAAGCTAAGCAGGAATGCAGAAACAAGATAGTTCTACGCCATCAAAACGAGGTCACATAAGTGGGTTTTGAGATTGGCAGCGTTTTCAATATAAATATTGATTTTGTGTTTCTGGAGGTCTCTCAAGTGTTCCATCAGTCTTTTTGGCATTTCACTTCTACAAATGCTGCAGAATATAAGAATAACTCATTTAGAATTCAGAACGCATTATTGCATAATGTCTTGATGGCTTCAGAAATGTGATCTTTTCGTTCTCTGATGACTTCTGAACGTGCCAGAATACATTAACTGATGACTGAAACTAATATGTGAATGCTTCTGGTATATCATTACAAACACTCTAATATACTCCATTTTGAGGTGCGAGTTTTATGCAGAAATGCAGCTTATGGTGGAGGAAGGAAGTGGTGGGTAAAAGCGGGCATGTCCTTGAGGATATCAGATGGACACCTCCCATCACAGATGTTCTGCTGGATTTGGACCATAACACCTCTAGAACACTCAAAACTAACTTCTGGCACTGAAGCTACCGCACCTGCTCACAACACTGAGCACTTTATTTGGATTATAAGTGTTATTTTACCAATGTGTCTAACAGTCTAGGTTATCTTACAAAGTGAGGGTAGTTTTGTTTCATGCACAGTTTGTCTTGAATTCGGGAACCAGTCAACTCAAGTGTTTTGTACTCATTAGCCTAGCATTACCGCTTTTTAAACAAAGGCTTTCATGCATACATGGCAAATCCATGACATGATTCAGTGGCTTAGTGACTCAGTGAAACGGCAAACAGGTAGAGTCAGGAGCACAAACAAACTCCACCTCCTCTCTGCTAAGATCAGTCAGGAAATGGTGATTAAGACGATTTATTTCTTCATAGCTTTGTTCAAAATGATATCAAACAAATATGCAAGTGTTTGTATGTGATGCTTTTTCAGCAATGCAGTTCATCTGCTTCCAATGTTATCAGTTGATTAAACAACGCTTGGAATTTAGGGTGTGTGGCACTACTCTACCTCCTTAACCATTTGGAGTCGACCGTCACGCCGGCGTGATCAGATCACATGACCTGGGGCCTCATTTATAAAGGGATATACGCTTAAAAAATGCCGTACGCCAGTTTCTGCGCAATGTTTGCGATTTATAAAATACTAACTTGGCGGGAAAATGAGCGGTCCTCCACGCAAACTCTAACCCATGCGTACGCACTAAGCACAAAAACGGGAGAGACGAGAAACTGCGACACCTTTGGCAGAAGGAAGAATGGAGAGAATTATGTGGGAATAATACCATAAATAAAATGATACCTCTCATTTATCATATATGAACAGTGTTGGGAAGTTACTTTTAAAAAGTAACTAGTAATAGTTATAGTTACTGCTCTCAAAAAATAACTAGTTACTTTATTAGTTACTAAATTATAAAAGTAACTAGTAACAAGTTACTTTACTTTACTTTAAAAATAATAACAATAAAAATACAAGTTTTTGTGTTTTTTTTTGCTGACTAGTTCTCTGAAGACATGCAACAGACTCGACCGTTGCGATGGGCAGCATGTCCTCAACAACATACATGGCAATCAATCTGTTTAGTTGACTCTGGGTGACATGTGGCGATTTAAAAAAATCGTTTTTTGGCTGTTTAGATGTTGTTGCTCCATCTGGGTCACTGACGGTGGGGTCTTTGGCGACTAGTTTTATAGCCCCATGTACATTACTTAGGTGCTTCAGGAGATTGGCATTGCTGTTTTTCGATGTGGACAATGCTTTCTGTCCTGCACACAGTTTACATTTTACCGTAATATTTTTTGCGTCCTTTATCCCCACAAATTGAAAATAGTGGTTATATTTCCAAGTTGCAAATGCGCTGCTGCTCTCGCTGATACTTGCATCTGCCATTGTGTGTGTGTGTGCTGGTGGTGAGCCGTTGCCGTGTGTTAGCATTAGCAAGTGTTGTTCGTGTGTGTGTGTGTGTGTGTGTATTTTCCCCATAAGGCAAGATCCGCCCAACTCTGTCTCTGATTGGCTTACCCTGAAATGTTACCCCGCGTTAGGGCTGGGCGATATATCGAGTTTACACGATACATCGTGGATTGCACTCCATGCGATGTCGTAAATGACCACATCGTGAACATCGAGTATTATGTTGTCAAAGCAATTTCCCGCCGCGGCCAAAATGAGCTTTCCTTTCTCCCTCATAGACAGTTTATGCAGTTTTAAAGCACCTTGGCTTTGTTCTGAATGCACTTTGTTGTAGTTATCCTACAGAGAAAAGAAAATGCACTTGACTTGGAATTAGGGCTGGGCGATATATCGAGTTTACACGATACATCGTGGATTGCACTCCATGCGATGTCGTAAATGACCACATCGTGAACATCGAGTATTATGTTGTCAAATCAATTTCCCGCCGCGGCCAAAATGAGCTTTCCTTTCTCCCTCATAGACACAGTCACACACGCAGGCACACACGCAGGCCCCGTCTAACTTGCACACAAACATTACACACATGCACAGTGACAGAGAGCAGGGCTCGACATTATAAATTGCCCGCTGGCTCGGAAGCACTATTTAGACACCCCGGGCCAGCATCACGTACTTTCCACTTGCCCGCTCGGGCCACTAAAAATATTGCTTAAAAAAAATTAAATTGTCCAGTGGTATAGGTACTTTGACAAGCAATGTTGTTAAATTGTTTCGTTTATTAACGCTACAACATAGCGTTTCGTGAGGCGGTTGTCGTTGTTGGGTGAAAGGCAAACGGGAGCCTGCGCGAGCAGGCTCCCGTTTGCCCGTGAGCGCCGGGCAAAAAACTATCATCAAATAAAAGAAAGTCACCGGACGAGTTAAAGGAGAGTGACAGGTAGCATGAGAAGAAGAGGGAGAGAAAGTTTCAGCCAGCTTGATCGATGGAGTTGTTTTCTAGTGGTGCAGTGACGCGTCCTAAAACCCTTTTATAATCTATCGATTAGATTTATGATTCGAAAATTATAAAAGTAGGCTAGACATGTGGATATTATCCGGCTGAACAAAACGTGCATTTATCAAACAGGTTTATTTTCCACAGACCTTATTTCCAGCTATTTTCCAAAACCCTATGGAGAAATCCCATTGCTTTTTTGTCGAGGGAACCAGCAGCTTACTTCCTGGTTTTAGGACGCGTCACTGCACCTCTCAATATGATGCCAATATAAACAAGGTCTTCTGTCGGCTGTGTACATCAATGTCGACCTATGCTGACAAGTAAGTGAAGAGTAGAACATATAAAAGGTATTGGCTATAGGGAAATGTCCCAGCAGTTTAGGAGAATGAAGGTTCTAATCTAATCTACTACATAGCCATTACATGTCTAACTCCTGATAATGACAGGAGGGCAGAAAGCACATTATACTAATAATAATAATACTACTCATAATAATAGCAGACATTTTTGAACAATGACCACAATATCATTATTTTAATAAACCAAATATGAACAATTGAGGAAAATTAGGAAGAACTGATGATTCAAATGTTGTAGTACAAGTAGTAATGTAGTTAGTGCATAAATTACTATGGCAACAAATGTGTTCATTTTCTTCATTATTAGTCGGGTTATCGTTCGACTTCCATCAAACTAAATTCCTTCTACGGCATATGGTTTTATGTAATAGACCCTTGTCTAGTGTACCCGACTATTGACCACTTAGTGAGTACCCTTTGCAGTTGTCTTAGTGGTGAGTCGTTTAGTTCGAGCTTAGTGGACTTCCAATAAGTTGTTATTACTTTTCGCTTTACTTTAGTTGTCGCTGACATGGTCGTTGCAAATGTCAGAGATTGGTCGTTTCTGTAAGGATATAAATCTACCTTTGGACAAAGTATGTCTCCGAAATAATTTCGTATACTGTTCCTCCTTTGTTTCGGTCGTTCGGCTGACGAACATGATAAATCTTGTCCAAGTGTTTTCCTGTCGGTGTCCTTGACCAAGGCTCGAACGGGTCGTGTACGACCGGTCTTGCACCGACTCACCGTTTCCCCAGAATGACGCTTCACTTGTTCACTCATACTCATCGTTCTGCGCGGACGTAGATGTCATCGTGTTCGCGACCGAGCCGTTGTTGTGTTTCCGTCTCTATACTTATGTCGGCGATACGCAATCTACGCACCTCCTCGGAGTACCTTTTCCTGGGGCACTGGGGCACGGGGGGGCGCCCGGTGCCGGGGTGGGGGAAACGCAAGTTTATTACTCTCTTCCGACCGGTCTCAATACAGCGACTTTTCGTGGTACAGAGGTTTCTAACCACGAGTCTTTCCTGAGAATGTACAATGAAGACGGCTGGAGTCTACGTAAACGTTGTTCAGTTGCTCGCTTACTCTCGACACAGACATCCGAAGGTACTACGAATAACTCGAAGCAAGAGTACACTGACTAAGGGCAATCCTAACATACAGCGTTAACATCCTGCTAACAGCGTATCCTCCCGTTATAGCCTTGAGGACCATACTTCAACAATGTCGTGGAATCCTGGTACGTAGCTCGTTATGTCGATCCGAACATCAACTGTAATTCCAGAAGCACGGAATAACGATTAACCACTCGGTACGATTCTCGGTCAAACCATATATTTCCGTCTTGCTAGACACGATCTCATAAAGAGTTTTACTTAGCACGTAGTGGAGCGGAATGTCGTACATCTAGTGCATAGACTCTGCGGGTACGACGAACGTCTATGCTTGGAAAAGACACTTTTCAGACAGATTTCAAACACTTGACAAACTAATATTTCATGTTCGCAGCCGAAACGTTGACTCGTACACTAAAGGTTAGATCAAGTTTACGACATTTCTTCCTGAACGAGACTCGTACCAAGGTCCTAGTCAATACTCTATCTTACCGAGATAACAACCATCTCGTGACATTTGCAATGAGAACTTTTTCTTATGTCTGACGGTAAACGCTTAAAGACGAACGTATTTCACTTGTGCAAGTCCACGTTGAGCGAACTACAACGACCCGACTCATAAACAGGACTTCTTTCCGGGGAACTCAATGCTTTACGTCAACTACGTGCAGGGTCAATATTTCGAGTGTACACGACAAGTGGAGTCTATTTCAACTAGCAACATTTATTGCAGTCGTCAAAAGGCATTTATCGTTTGATGGAAATTCAAACGACCAAGGTAATACGTGAAACAACAAACGACCTCCTTATAATAGTATTTTACCTTAAGTATGACGAAACGGTACAATTCATACATAGTTGCTACACTCGTTCAAAGCAAACCAAATGAATAGGTCCAAACTCTATTGAAGTAAAGAACCACCGTGTCTCTCCCTGCAACACTTACACTCCGCGCTCTTCTACAATCGGATGTCGCTCATGCTATGTCGATCGAGTCACCTGTTTAGTTCGCAAGTGACGAGACGCAGAATTAGCATCTGGACCAGGAGGTCACGTACAAGACTCCAATTTGGACGATGGCTTTGTTAACTTCTGACAATTACGTCTACGATCATGTGTACCCTGTATACTTCTACATGATCTGAAACATTACGACATGGTTAAAACAAATCTGTCGATGGGACTTGTAATCTTTTTGCAGTACTCATAACGTTAATGTAGTATATAATTACTTAGGCCATGGATACCAAATCTGTTGTTGTATAAGGCGTAAAAACTTATATTTTACGTAGTAACTTGGTATCACCGAACCGCTATACCAGAGATTTACTATAGGCGCTATAAATGACTGATATGGAGCGCTATATGCTGATATAATAGCGCTATAAGACTTTACAGGAGTTACAATGTCAGTGCAGGGTCATTACTACCTAAAGATCATCAGGACGTTGTATACAGACGTA
>NW_011333040.1:2075620-2080831 GCF_000735185.1 Notothenia coriiceps
CCTTTGGAGTCGACCGTCACGCCGGCGTGATCAGATCACATGACCTGTTCAAGCTGGTGCCGCATAAAAACAACAGTCCGGACAACATTGCCGTGTGTCTGTCGAAAGTACTGGCTTGGAACTATATCCCAGTCTTTGTTTCATGCAAAAAGACCCAGTAAACACGGAGATACGACGATATAAAGTTAATACATTTCAAAAGTATGAAAAATGGAAGCACATATTTGAATATCTTATTCAACCGTATTTGATCATTTTACGAAACGGAAAAAACTGGAAACTGTAGATCCTGCTCAACAGGATGTATATGTGTATTTCTGTCGAAAGTACTGGCTTGAAACTATATGCCAGTCTTTGTTTCATGCAAAAAGCCCAATAAACACGGAGATACGATGATATAAAGTTAATGCAAATATATTTCAAAAGTATGAATAATGGAAGCACATATTTTAATATCTTCGCCGTATTTTATCATTTTACGAAACGGAAAATACTGGAAACTGTAGATTCTGCTCAACAGGATGTATTTACCAGGGAGGGGTGAGGTAATCGGGTAAACGGAGTGATACGAAGCAAGACGGAAAGAGACGAAGAGGGACGGCGGGAACCAAAGAGAGGGGGCGGGAAATTGGAGAGAGACGAAGATATACGAAGACAAGCGGCGGGAGACGAAGAGAGTACGGCAGGAGACTGCGATTGAAGTAAAGTGACAGACACTACATTGAGAATTTAGACATAGTTAGATAGATTTAGAGTTTTGAAGATTCAACTATGATGAAGAGAACTCTGAACGTGAGTCAAGCTATAAGCTTGTTTTTTGACATGGAGGAGGAGGAGGAGCCTGTGATGTTGCCCTCTGTGTCGTAGTTGACAGAAACTGCTTTGAAGCGTGGCACAGATAAAACAGATTTTTGTACATAATGTGTATAGCCTATATATATATATATATTTTTTTTTTTAAATATATATATTTGTATTATATTTATAATAACACTTTTGCCTTATCAGAATGAAATCCCATGTACATTATTTAAGCTTTTAAATGTTTTGTTGTGCCTACTGTGTCACTGTTGACAGAACTTGAGAAATGAGAAAAAAAAGCCTATGGATACACCTGTTATTTGTTCATAAAATTTGTATATAGGTTCATGCTACCTCAATCAAACTTTCACATTATCATAGTGACATCCCATGTATATATTTCCAGCTTTCAAATGGTTTCGTTGTGTATGTTTGTGTTACCTTTATGAAAAATAATATAATTTTCAAAATCTGTTTTTACGTTTTTTTGCGATTTTGGGTCCAAAATGTTCATATAGTATCTCAAAATGAATGAAATAACTATCAGGTTAAAAAAGATACCAAACATTGACAAGCCAAACATTTCTTAATGGGGTTTAGTAAGACAAATCAAAAGTATGTGAAAACAGCCAAATTAGCCCAGGACTCCAAAGGGTTAATGGATCAGTATTTTGATTTTATGTATCTATTGTGGCGGTAATGCTGGGTTTGTTGGTCTGTCAACCCCTTGGTCTGGAAAGGAATTATTTTAATATACATGACATTTTGTGCTGACACTAATCATTTCCAAAAGATGAATTCTACTGACTTTGGTGATCCTCTGAATCATTTTCTCCTACAACCACAAGCAGGTTGACATATTTGTAAAAATGATTGGATGTATTGCCATGACATTTGGTGCTGATATCCACAAACAATGCATCCTAATGAGTTTGGTTATCCTCTGACTGTTGATCTAACGCTACCAACCATGAGGTTGGCTTTTATGGTTTTAAGTGAAAGGTCTCAATAACTATGGGAATAACCTTGGCCTTAAATCGTATCTAGTGCCATAGTCAGGTTTATTGTAATTTGTCCAAAACTATGGCTTAAAGTGCATTCACATGAAATGCGATTTGCACTTCGCTCACGCGAGGTCGGGCGCATAGCTTTGTGATGAAAACAGTCAGCTATGTTTAGTTTCTATGGTTACCTCTGCTAGCTTGCGCCTCTGTTAGCTGATTGGTTGCACATCAGGAGGTCAGCGGTAACTAAACTGAGCCCGAGGTCATATTGCTAATAAATATATATGTATAAAATATGTGAACAATTGCAACACTTAATAGCCCTACTAGCACGTTTTACCAGCTGTGACAACGTAGTATGGTTTTCACCTTGAAGTCAATACCAGTTAGCATTTATTGAATTTTGTTATGTGTAGGAGGAATATGTTTAGTGTATACTGAAATATATGAGTGGAGATATATGAGAAATATGGTCATGTATTTGTGGGGAAATATTGTTAGTTATAAATGTTCCAATTTGAACACCCTTGTTGTCTGGTCTGTAAATGTTATGTTATGTCATGCATGTAATGTTTCATGTTTATCGTGGACTGCAGGAAGAGTCACTGATGTTATATATCAACTAATTGGGATCCTAACGTAATCCTTAATCATAAACCAAAGTGGATAACAGTCTTTATATTATAACTGTTTATCATCCAAATGCTAGCACTGTCACTGAGCATGTGAGCAAGCTGATGTTAGTATTTATCTCAAAGCATTGCTGTGCAACCTCACAGAGACCCTATGGGTGTAGCTTTCCGAAGTTTTACTTGCTTTGCTGCTTTTCTACTTCTTAAACCTTGTTTGTCAAACCTTGAGTGTTTCTAAGCCTTTGTTACCAAAGCAAAAGCCCAAAAATGCAAAATGACTCATATGACAAATGCCATGACATTTGTTACAAAAATGAACTATTTGTTCTACTCCTCTGTAGACTAAATGACTCCAGGAGAATGCAATGCAATGCTAGAAAGGGGCACAGGCTGGACGGACAGTGGCAGTGAAAAACATTGCTTCTGCAGGTAAGGCATCTCCGTGTGATTTCCCTGTCAACAATGACTTCAGATACATTTGTCATAACCTGATAGCACTTATTTCTCACACATTATTACTGCTCCCTCTGTGGCAGTGTTATCTTTCTGTGGGGTTCTGTTTCCACTTCTGTACAAGGTGTACAGCCAATTTATGTCATTGATACTGTTGGCATGGCGTTCTGTTTCTGGTCACTAAAGTCTATTTCCAGCTGTTTTTCTCATCTGTCACATATCAGGTGGTCACAGCAGCTACTGAACAAATCCACTTAAAGCCTCTCATACTCCTATAATTATTTCTAGTGCTGCTTTTGATGTCTCTAGTGTTGAGTCAGAGGGAAGGTGAAAGCGGGTATGTTTTTATTTAGTTTGAACATTTATATGCCCAGGGTAGTTTCACTGAGAGTAGCGTTGTCTTTTTCAGGAACACACTCACACAGTCAAACACGCCTGGAGGCTGCCCAGTAGAGCCAGTGTGATCTGCAGGACCATGAGCAGCATTATTGAATCTACTAGAGCCTTCCTCAAGGGCACCTCAGTGGTTGTAATGCAAGTGGGGCAAGCACTGTTTTCCTAATCTTCCCACCCCGGGGTCAATGACATTGATTAATCTTCAATGATAAAGATCCAAGATAAAAAGATTCAAAGTCTTAGTTCCCATTAGCACAACAGTTACAAGTGTATTGGTTCACAATGACCATCTTCATATAACAGAGTATTCTTAAGAAATTAAAAGAGGAAAAGTGACATAATGGTGCAAGTGACAGGAAAGAACAAGGAAACTATATACATGTGAAATAAAATCAGATAAAACATCATTAAAAAGGAAATTCTGTTCAGCAGAGTAAATCAGAATCAGAGTCATAATACTTTATTCATACCAGGGGGGAAATTGGGTTTTGTGACAGTTAAACAAATATACGTGTCGTGATGTAATATCGAAATGAATCACAAGCTGGTCAAATAAGGTTTCCAAGAAGGTTTTTTACTTCATTATGAATTCATTTCTGAATTATTTGTATAAACATACAATTACCTATGATTGACAAAGCCACTGTCACAGAGAGCCGCTGTTATTCCCCTCTGTATAATATGCGCTACACAGGGCTTATCCTTGTATGGTAGTGGTCTTGCTGGTAGCACCATCTGCTCCAACAGTGGTCACCTTGTCTGCTATCTTCCACTCCTGTTCAACTTTGAGAAACTGGCGCATGCTTCAGCAAAACGCCCTTTTCTCCGTTTTTAACACCTAAAGCGAGTACAGTTGCCATTTGTTGATGTGTAAAATGTGCCAATCTATTAGCTTACTTATTAGCCTTTTTACTGCCATACAATTCATGGCTAACATTCAAGCTGGAATTGCAGGAGGAAGTTGGGGTCAAACTTGGTGATGTGATGCATTTGTCTTAATTATAGTTTTCTTTTTACTAAAGTTTTACAAATTAATCGTGAGCAGTAACGCCAATGTGAAAGCCTAAATTTAAACATAAGAATTTAAAGTAAATAAATTACACATACCCAGCAACAATAAATACATATGTAAAATGTTTATATTAGAATATATGCAATGAATTATTGAAGTTGTGAAATGTACAGTTAAGGGGGGTTTTGCTGCTATATTGTAATAATATATAAGTATATGGATATGTAGACAATAAACTGATGTTATATGCACTATAAACATGTGTAAGTGATGACAATTTGCAGAGCTAAGTGTTTTTTTAACAGTATACTGTATACAATGGGGCAAAAAAGTATTTAGTCAGCCACCAATTGTGCAAGTTCTCCCACTTAAAAAGATGAGAGGCCTGTAATTTTCCTCCTAGGTATACTTCAACTATGAGAGACAAAATGAGAAAAAAAAAATCCAGAAAGTCACGTTGTCTGATTTTTAAAGAATTTATTTGCAAATTATGGTGGAAAATAAGTATTTGGTCAATAACAAAAGTTCATCTCAATACTTTGTTATATACCCTTTGTTGGCAATGACAGAGGTCAAACGTTTTCTGTAACAAGGTTTTCACACACTGTTGCTGGTATTTTGGCCCATTCCTCCATGCAGATCTCCACTAGAGCAGTGATGTTTTGGGGCTGTCGCTGGGCAACACAGACTTTCAACTCCCTCCAAAGATTTTCTATGGGGTTGAGATCTGGAGACTGGCTAGGCCACTCCAGGACCTTGAAATGCTTCTTACGAAGCCACTCCTTCGTTGCCCGGGCGGTGTGTTTGGGATCATTGTCATGCTGAAAGACCCAGCCACGTTTCATCTTCAATGCCCTTGCGGATGGAAGGAGGTTTGTCACTCAAAATCTCACGATACATGGCCCCATTCATT
>NW_011333040.1:2080891-2082235 GCF_000735185.1 Notothenia coriiceps
ACACACACACACACGCACACACACACACAGAGAGAGACACTGTCCTGTACTGCATTCCTTAATGAACCGTACTGTATATACACAAATATACTTGTTAACCAGACAGTGCTGTGGGGTAACCATGGCAACTGACAGAGTCTCTGTGGCAATATTTTAGATCTAAATGTAGGAAGGACATGATACTGCTGTACTGTTTGTTAGTTTGAAAAGTAATTGCTCAATACTGAATTGTTGCTGATCTATTTCATTTACTTTGGGTTCCCACCATATTGAGATACTCTGATATATGTGCAAGTTTTAGAATGACAATGAATGCTTGCTTTACCATTGTAACATGTCATACTGCGTATATTGTAAACTTAATGCATATACAGTGGGGCAAAAAAGTATTTAGTCAGCCAGCAATTGTGCAAGTTCTCCCACTTAAAAAGATGAGAGAGGCCTGTAATTTTCATCCTAGGTATACCTCAACTATGAGAGACAAAATGAGAAGAAAAAAAAAAATCCAGAAAATCACATTGTCTGATTTTTAAAGAATTTATTTGCAAATATGGTGGAAAATAAGTATTTGGTCAATAACAAAAGTTATCTCAATACTTTGTTATATACCCTTTGTTGGCAATGACAGAGGTCAAACGTTTTCTGTAAGTCTTCACAAGGTTTTCACACACTGTTGATGGTATTTTGGCCCATTCCTCCATGCAGATCCCTCTAGAGCAGTGATGTTTTGGGGCTGTCGCTGGGCAACACGACTTTCACTCCCTCCAAAGATTTTCTATGTGGTTGAGATCTGGAGACTGGCTAGGCCACTCCAGGACCTTGAAATGCTTCTTACGAAGCCACTCCTTCGTTGCCCGGCGGTGTGTTTGGGATCATTGTCATGCTGAAAGACCCAGCCACGTTTCATCTTCAATGCCCTTGCTGATGGAAGGAGGTTGTCACTCAAAATCTCACGATACATGGCCCCATTCATTCTTTCCTTTCCTTTTTCCCTTTGCAGAAAAACAGCCCCAAAGCATGATGTTTCCACCCCCATGTTTCACAGTAGGTATGGTGTTCTTTGGATGCAACTCAGCATTCTTTCTCCTCCAAACACGTCTAATTGAGTTTTTACCAAAAAGTTCTATTTTGGTTTCATCTGACCATATGACATTCTCCCAATCCTCTTCTGGATCATCTAAATGCTCTCTAGCAAACTTCAGACGGGCCTGGACATGTACTGGCTTAAGCAGGGGGACACGTCTGGCACTGCAGGATTTGAGTCCCTGGCGGCATAGTGTGTTACTGATGGTAGCCTTTGTTACTTTGGTCCCAGCTCTCTGCAGGTCATTGACTAGGTCCCCC
>NW_011333040.1:2082287-2085574 GCF_000735185.1 Notothenia coriiceps
GTGTGCCTTGGCAGTCTCTTAAAGAAGAAGTTACAGGTCTGTGAGAGCCAGAAATCTTGTTTGTTTGTAGGTGACCAAATACTTATTTTACCGAGGAATTTACCAATGAATTCATTAAAAATCCTACAATGTGATTTCCTGGATTCTTTCCCCCCATTCTGTCTCTCATAGTTGAAGTGTACCTACCTAGGATGAAAATTACAGGCCTCTCTCATCTTTTTAAGTGGGAGAACTTGCACAATTGGTGGCTGACTAAATATTTTTTTGCCCCACTGTATATATGTTCCCTTAAAAAGGAAACACCAGTCAGTTTATTGACTATGTTTTCCAAACACAGTAACCACAGTCCTGTAATATGCTTTAATTCTCTTCTTTCATTAAATATATCTTTAGAGATTTATTTAAAAGCATTAGCGGTTGTGAGGCTTAGCGCTATGTGTATTTTTAGTTAGATTACAGTCGGAGACATAATGTGTTCACAGGGAGACGGCCAATGTAAGATTATGGTTCGACAGAGAGCTGTTAACAGATTGAAAGATGAGGAATTTCCATGATGACCTTTACAGATGTTGAGAGCAATAAAGGTGAAGCAATGACAGGAAGAGATAAAACAAAGAGGAAAATGGGCGTGGCCGACCTTTGAAAAACAAGATAATCATCTGGAAGAACGGATGCCAACACTGAATAACCATGATATTTAATAATTATGTAGCAGTGTTTTTACCCAAAATATGCAACAGACAATGGGAGAGGAAACTTGATTCAAGGTACCAAATCTTCTAAATAAAAGTAATACAAAATGCCACATTTGGAATTGCTTTGAGAAGCACCTTTGGTCTTGTTTTTTGACTTAATTTGACTTTACTTTTCACACTTCCCTGCTTGAATGGAGTTAGTGCCATAGCATTTAAATACGTTTTATAGCTAAATGCCCCATGTGTAAATAAGCCTCTTTGCCAACAGGATTGCTATATCAACTTAAAAGGTGACGATATGCTTTGTTCAAAACTATGAAAAAAAAAAATCAGTTTTTGCAGGTTTTAATAAATATTTCCCTGGATTTTAGGTCTATTTTGGACTAATTCAATCGACAAAGCATTTTGAAGTCATTGCAGTTCTGCTTCATGGCTGCTGAAGATCAATGTACACTACACAATTTCTCAGGAACACTGGTGGAAATCAGAAACGTATTGGGTTATAACATTGTCTTAGAGAATGCCATATCTCTCTGCTGATTAACATTGCGGATTTCATCATTGGAAACATTTCAAATGGGAATAAAGAATTGAGAAAGTCCTCCCACTTATGACAGTATACTATTGTTAATATACAATTGTAAAATAAAGTTTAATTTGGAAAACCAAAATGGTCTGAAAAAAATATGCACTTCCAACTATCATATGGGTTTATAAATATGACATTCCTTTTTGTCTTGGTTGCAACCATGATGGCTACATAGCTAAAACATCAAACAGTAAATAATCCCAAACAGAAGAGCCTTTTAAAGGACGGGTGATATCATGAGAGCACAAGAAGCAGCTAGCTGTCAGTTTATCCAGACTTTTAGCAGGTCCTCAATGCAGAGGTCATTCCAATCAAACCAGTCTTAATTGCATCTCTTGGTGAATCCCAAAGACTCCTCTGCATCGTGTCAGATAGCTGAGCTGAGAGTTCCACATTTCACTGCTACCCTTCATGCGAGAAGACTCTTTGATGTTATAGAGCTCCGCTGCAAGACAGCCTTTGAACCAGTTGGAAAAAAAGTGGATTAATGGATATTGCACTCAAGACTCTTGCTGGGGGCTTGCTTTTGCTATTATGAGCAGACCATGCAGATCTTTGTTATCATCAACTTACCACAGGCCATGCCCTGCATATGGCCCAGTGAGGGGCAAAGCCACAAGCTCCTATGTTTGTTTTTCAGATGGAAAAAAAAGTGTTGTTTTGACAAGGCCATGCTCAGGGCAAGAGGAAGACATTGTTATCCATGTTTCCATGACAGTTTATATTGCACAAGTCCATGTGGACAACACTGGAGTTGTAACAGGATATAACAGCAGTCGTAAATTCTAAGTGAACAGCAGTTTGTTGCCAGATTACGTCCTTCCCTTGACAAGATGTGATCATGGCCGTTCTAGACGCAATCCATCTCCCGTTTTCTGTCTTCCAGGTTGGTCGTATTGATTTTGCTGTCGTGCTTTGGACAATCTAACACTCCCTTTGCATGAAAAACACACAGACACAAGAGATACTGGATACACAAGCTGGCATATGATAATTCATTACCTGCTGTGATATGAAGAAACGCCACATGCACTGTCACACGCGCACACAAGTCGACACAGTTTAAATGATATGCACGATGAAACTTAATAATTGCCGCCACAAATCAGCAATGTAAATTTGCCCTGCAACCAAGTGGCAAATCTCAGGGAGAACTTTATATTTATGTTCGATTGTGTCGTTAAGGGCTTTCTTGTGGGTCTTACAAGTAGGCCTGCCTGGTTTTGTGATGAGTTAGAAATATTTTGATCAGAAAATAAGTGCCATGTTTTTATTTAGTTTGCAATTTCTTTCAGCTACTCATCATCCATGCACCAGAGAATTTCTCTTCACGGGTTTAGTGTGGGGGGAATTTAATATACTGGTCAGAGCAGTCTGTTTATCTCACATATGCCAACTTTAAATCCGGCTTTTGGTGCATTATGGTACACAGTAGGGGACTCTGTGTGTGTGTGTGTGTGTGTGTGTGTGTGTGTGTGTGTGTGTGTGTGTGTGTGTGTGTGTGTGTGTGTGTGTGTGTGTGTGTGTGTGTGTGTGTGTGCGCGCGCATCAATCCTGAGTTTGCAAAGGGGCCAAGGTAAAGCCATTGAGGCCATGGAAGAACAGCAATCAATTGTATTAAGCAAGTCATTGATAGAGTTGGGTACGGTTCGGTGTACAAGCTTAAACCAGTTAGATTTTATGCAAATATTCTGGCAAATTAAAAAGAAGCCTACAGAGGCAACCTGTGCCAACAGAATGTCAGCGATATATCCAACTTGTATTGCTATAGTCAGTGGCGTAACAAGGTTGTGATTGGCCCCGGTGCAAATATTGTTTGCCCCCCAAACAATATTTTCGCCCTCACCCCAAAAATAAGCGCACGCTGATGCGCTCACACAAACACAGCACGGAAATACACTCTCTCTTATCCTTTCTCTTTTGAGTGCCGCTCTTGTGCTTTGGTTTGCTGTACATTATAAATGCAAGCTATTACATTTTGTATAATGCTGCCGAACTTGCTG
>NW_011333040.1:2085599-2099015 GCF_000735185.1 Notothenia coriiceps
TATAGCAAATTTTGAACCTCTTCTATTTTTCTTTCGTATTTATTTCTTTACAATACCATTATTCTATACTACTTGTTGTTTTTATTTTTTCAATGTAAATAACAATAACCGATACCATCATAACCAATACAAGTTATGAATAAACTAATAATTTAATTTTGGGCTAGGAAAAGTATACCCACAAATCCAACATGGGGGATCTAGTCCAAAGATCATTAACACACGAATTTCACGTTGGTCTTAACTTCGTAAAATGAAATTACCAAGTTTGTAAGAAGGAGCCCCCGTATGGGGGCTTGGGTGATTCCCCCATTAAAGTGTGTTAAGTTTGTACAAATATGTTCTGACTTATGAACATTCGAAAACTACATAAAATGAATACAGTTATGCAAAAGGACAAAATCACTAACGGAGACATCTCTAAAAAGAAAGAAAAAATATATTTAAGATATCCTCCCCCCCCCCCACCCCACGGGTCGATTTTAGAACGGAGCCCGTAGTGTAACGATCTGTCCTATAGTATACATTGGAATGATTTCAAACCTGTTTATCCCAATGATTATAAGGGAGTGCCTTTGAAATATGTGTTTACATAAATTGTGATCAAACCGTTTGAGACCCACTGAGATAACTTAGACTAAAGTGAACTATCTAAAAACTGATAGAGTCCTTTACCTCACTGAGCTGTAGTTATCAGCCTCTCAGTCTGTCAGGAGAGCTCCCCTCCACCTTTGTTGTAGAAACATCTTCTTATATCCGTAGCGCAGCTACAGTAGCATCAGATGCTAATAACAACAGCACCGGTGCCTAGCTCCCACGCTCACTCATGCTTTGGCTGTGAGCTGCGGTCGCCAGATAAGCCAACATCCCCCACTTTCATCACTTACAGCGCCCATCGTACAGGGCAAATAAAAAGTGTAACCGGGGTGAAAAGGGTGTTACATTTACTTAATTATGAATGTTGTTGCATCAAGGCCAAAAATTAGGATGAGCCCCAACGGTCAAAAATGTTTTTTCCCCCTCCCAGAGCTGCCAGCGCAGTGCCCCCCCCAGATCTGGCACCCTAGGCGACCGCCTATGCCAAAAACCGGCCCTGCATGAAAGGGAGCAAGGTCATTGGACAGACAAATTACAAATCAACTTAGGTTGCTTGGTTACTTTGAAGACTGCGTGAACTGGTCAATGCCATTGGGGCCCCAAATAAAAATATTATGGGCCCCTGCACTGGCTGCACCAGCGATAGTTATGCCACTGGCTAGTAATAAGTAACATTATAAAGTAAATAACATTATTGTGTGATTGTTTTAAAATAAAGATCACATTTCATCGAAAGAAGATGTGTTGGGGGGGGTGTACACGTGTTTGTTTAGTAAAAAGTGTATGTGTTTTTAGGGTGACTTGGCAGGGTTATGTAAAAAAAAAAAAAAAACGTAACAACCGGGCTACTACTTTTGTGTCAATCTCCCAGGAAGTGCACGTCCAAGAAAATCTTCATAGTGGCCAAAAGATGGAATTAGTCACGTGAAAGATTGGGTTCAATAATACTTTTTCCCATTGAAATACATTGAAAAATATACATCCAGATTGATTTCTGTTTTAGCTTATTCAAGCCCAAGTATGAACACTTGAATGGCAATTATTTTTTTAATGATTAAAGGCTTTCTTCATTTAATTTAGCTGAGACCAGCGGAGCCCGTCTGTTAGCATCCAGGAGTTGGGTTTACGGAAATCGCAAGTGCGCATTCTCTGTGGATCCAATGGATGCAGGAAATTCACGGAATATCCAGGTCATTTTGCACTCAATGCTGAACCATTTTGGCTTCATGTGCCACTGAGTAACATTCGTAGAAACAGGTGGAACCCGTCACTAACGTTGTATCCAGTTCTCTTTTTACATCCATGGTCTGTTCGTGCCACCATCTAGAATCATTACATTAAAACACACATGAAACGTGTAAATATTGTTGTACAAAAGAGTGCTAAGAGAAATAAGTGCAACACCCAGTGGTAAAATGAACCGGTATAATCCAATGTTTAGTGGAATACCAAACCTGTTTTGAATATCTGTACACCGGCCCTACTCAGTTTTTTTGATGTAATGTAAGAAAATTAGTTTAAAACGAGACAGTGGCATGCCCTACCTCACAAAGGGTAAGAGCTTATCCCAGCATGCACTGGGCAGTTTGGCAGGCTTTCAAAAGGCTAACACAGATTAACACGGTCGTAGTCACATTTTCACCTCAGAGGAAACAGTCCCTTCATGCTGGGAGGCAGCAGACCAAGTCCCTGACCCAGCGCCATGTTCTAAATTGTTTTAAAAGCAGCTCAATTAACACCTTTGCTGTGTGGATGGCATAACAGGCAGTATGCTACAACTCTTACTTTCATTAGGATTTGAAGATAATCACATATTATAGATTTGTTTGGCTGAAATGTGACATCAGGCTTTTGAGTTCATGCAGGGAACTAGTGTATGGTGTCTAATACTTGTTCCCTCCAGTAATCAGCCCTCGGATTTGCATCCAATGCCGCCACAGGCTAGGTGCCTTTGAGCCAAAACTGCAGTTTAATCCACCAACTCTGTCCTCTCAATTCCCTTGGAGGGCAGCCTTGTTTACCCCTAACCCTCATCTGTCACCACATATTAAGCCCGTCTCTCAACAGAATCCCAAACACTGCCTGCAATTAAAATATGAATTTGATACCTTTTACTCAGTCCCGCCATTAGATCCGCAAAACATATCCCCACAGATGCTGCTCCCTCACACAGACCCACGTGGATGTGGTGAGCGCATACAGAGTGCAGATGTCCCCTTGTACACACACACACACACACACACACACACACACACACACACACACACACACACACACACACACACACACACACACACACACACATACACACACACACTCGCACAAACTAAGTGGATATTTATGTCGGCTTATCAGATGAGACCAAAGCGTGGGTGTGGGTCCCCTGACACTCTCTTATTGACACTTGAATTCTCTGTTTATACTGCTGATGCGTCAATCCTATGTACGGTACTCTTATATGTTATTTGTTCTTTTCAAGATTTCATTTTACGGTGAGCATCACATAAGCGTCACGTATCATATAAAAGATTGCAAGAGGGGAATGCTAATAGTTCCAACAAACAAACAAAAGCATGTTAAAAGCAGAAAAAAACTAAACATGGAATACAAATAAGCTTAACAAATAAAAGATACTTCAATAGTTAGCAAAAGCAACACTAAACATTTTTGGTTTTGAGCTGCTTTCTTACGTGTTTTCAATGTCAACAGATCCTAAATCCAATCGGAGAGAGTTTCAAAGTTCAGAAGCTCAATCACAATCTTAAAAACACAGTCTCCTTTTGCTTCGAGCCCGGAGCAAAAAACAACAACAACCAACAAACCCTGATCACAGGAGCTCAGCGACCTGCTGCTGATGGAGGGCTGCAGTAGATCGCTCATATACAGTAGGACACATAAGACATCCAGCAGCAGTATATAAAGTAATTACATTAGATCCACCTTTACCAGCTGTGATGAACACAATTATAAATAAATAACAATAATCCAGTTATTTAAAATGTACGATTCTATCATGGGACATTGCTCACAATACTTGCCAATGCTTTTAGAGTTTTAATCAAGTAAGATTTTCCATCCAAGGCTTTTACTTTTAACAAAGTATTTTCACACTGGAGTATTTCTAATATTACTTAAGTACTTCTCCCACCTCTGGTGGTATCTTTGACGTTAAGCAGGTGAATGGTTGTTTTCTTTGTTTGCTTACTTTTGATTACTGGCAATTAATACAATATAGTACTAAAGTAAAGTTGAGGATGCTGGGATTGGTTTTGTTTATATATGGTCTACAGTCACTATTAAATACTTTTACTTAAAAACATTTCACAAAGAGAATTGTGTTAGCAAGCATTAGTATGTGAATACAATGACTAAGTGGGTAAAAGCAACAGTTTGGAAAGTATTTTATTTAAAATAAATGCACTGTAATGCTTGCTAACACAACATCTCGATGCAGTGGTGACACGATATTGGCTATGGAAGACACAGCTGTTGGTGATGTTTACTTCTTTGGAGGTCATTCTCTATTTCCTCCTTTTATTTGAGAAACAGCAAATATCGTAGCTCTTGCTTTAAAAGTGAGCACTAAAAACATCCTTGTAATATGGTGGTTTAATAGCCCACTGAATCCCTCTCTCAAGTAGACCTCATAGCTTTTGGCAGTAAGCAGTATAAATTGAGATTAATCTCAAGACACAAATTGCTGGAAAGAGGAGCCATAAAATGCATTACGCTCAAGACTGCAGTGGGCTTAATGTACTTAAAGATATGAAGTCCAGGCTCCATTAAAATGGACAGTGAATTAAAGACTGGTTTGTGTTTTACAAACGAGTACAAACATTTAGCGCCTTTAACGTGCTCTGAGTTTTCATTTACTATTAATTATGTTTTTGTTGCTTTTATTGGATCATGTTGGGTGATTCTTGTGAGAAGGCTTCTTCCTATAATTACTGCCCTTGTGTTTGGACTGCAGCCCATCTAGTGCGTCATGGCTTTAGGAATAATTTGTCTCGCCCCACTAGGACTCTCTTTTCTTCTCCCTCAAGCATTCAGTGACTTTCTTTTTTTCTCTGTCTGTGCGTCATTCACTGTGTCTCATTGTTTACCCTTTTGTGTTGATATTCAAGTCAAAGATCCCACAATTTAGAGCTAATGGACATTTTAATATTAGTTGATCTTTTATTTTCTCAACAGATGTCAGGGAAATGCATGAAACCAGTACCTGTCCAAATGAAATTATGCATTGTTCAACTTAGTGCAACCCATTTCTTGATCAGAAACCGCAGCAATGTTGGACCATAGACTGTTAGAGAATGGGAATAGTGCAGAAAAGAGAGCAGAAAGAGGGAAAGATCGATGTAGGAGCAGAGTGACGCAAACAGAGAGGAGAGTGGAAGTTGATAGAGAATGTGAAAACCGAAAACTCTTCATCCATCAGCTTCGGAGCAGGTCATCGTAGAAAACTAGTATTCTTACCTCGAGCTACAGTGTTTGATTCCACGTTTGCAGATATGAAATAAGATTGGCATTCAAATTGACATTATTTATCAACTTCTATCTTTCACATTAATGTTACATTCATATTCGGGATCAATAAAGTATCCATCCATCCATCCATCCATCCATCCATCCATCCATCCATCCATCCATCCATCCTTCCATCCATCCATCCATCCATCCTTCCATCCATCCATCCATCCATCCTTCCATCCATCCATCCATCCATTCTTCCTTCCATCCATCCTTCCATCCATCCACCCATCCATCAATCCATTCTTCCATCCATCCTTCCATCCATCCACCCACCCATCCATCCATCCATCCATCCATCCATCCTTCCATCCATCCTTCCATCCATCCATCCACCCACCCATCCATCCACCCATCCATCCTTCCATTCATCCAAAGCGTATACACATTTAATTCTATGGAGTACATATTACTAAAATTGAAGAAAAAATTTACTCAAATGTTTTTTAAATAAATGTCACATTTGGCCCCAACCTAAATAGAGTTTTAAAACCAATATGAGTTACTTTTACTCAATTTAGTGTTTATATTTAACTCTGTATGTTGATAACGCCATGCAGTGTAAAGTTAAAACTACTCTACTGCCGTTATGCTCCATATAGAATTGTATTTGAAATGAATATAAGAATTGTATTTGACTCCATATAGAAATTAATATAAGAATTGTATTTGACTCCATGTAGAAATTAATATAATTGTATTTTACTGAATTAAGAATTCACATGTGAAAATAAGCAAAACATTATAATTTTTTACTGATGGATGACTCGCCTTTAAATGTAATATAGATAACAATTAATATATTTGTGCATATTTGTGTTCAGGGAAATAAATAGGACTACATTACAGCATACATTTGGATGGTAAAATGTTTCATTTTATACTTTCATGCATACTGCATATTAGCGCTTCTGACAGGACTTAGAACCATATACACAGAATGTATCAATTGCAACATTCCAATTTCTCATTCCTGTATATGAGGCCAAGTCACTGCATTTACCTATCTTCATTGCTTTGACAATGAATCCATGAAAAAATGTCATCTGTGGAAGCCGTAGTACTGTAAAAAGCACGACCAATCATTTTAGCCGGCCCGGCTAAAATAACTGGATGGCCTACCTGCCTGTCAGCCTTCCATCTGTGCACAAACTTATCTCGTGCCCTCATTGGTCATGTGTGTGTTCTTGTGTGTTGGAGGGGGGGCTCTGTAAGGAAGTGGCAGATTTTTTCCGGCTGTGTATTTTCAAATTCTAGCGCACTCGAGCTGGTTTCTCCAAAATGACCTACCCTACCTTTAAGTGTTCATGTCGTTTCCACATTATGAGCTAATAAACACCAAAGTTAAAATAATGACTGCTCAACTTTGTAAATGCGACCATTGGTGGAGAGAATGTAAATTAACCTTGGTGGAGGTCTCCACCTTTCAAACTCTATTCTAGTTCATGAATAGCCTTGTTGGCATTGTGAAAAGAAAGGATTTGCTAAATGTTTTTTTCTCAGTGTTCCAAATAAACACTGCTTTTGCAGAAGTAAATGTAATGAATGGATATATCTATGATGCAGGACATTGGTCTTTATTCAAACAGCTTCTATAATAATAATAATACAACATGTAAATCAACTATTCATTGACCAATGTAATCTGCCCCTAAAACCCCCAGCAGTGCTCTCTTTTCATTTTCTCCCCAGAAACTATTAATACTCTCTCTGTTAATGGAGATTAATGGTTTCGAGCAACAAACAAACGTGGAAGAGCAAAAGAAAAACCATCATGAGTGTTGGCGGAGGGGGGTGGGGCGCCCTGAGAGTGGGTAGAAACAAGGACGCAGTGGAAGATGGATAGATTTCATTAGGTGGGGCAAAGGAAACACTAAGTTCTGAGGTGAAAAACACCTTCCCCCCTCAGAGCAAGGTGTTCTCCCAATAATTACAGTGTGTAGTCCCTTCTCACTGTTAGAGGGTGATCTTCACATGGGGGGGGGGGGTGCATGTGGAGTGGTAAACAAGAGGATAACAAAACATCTCTTTGGTTTGCATGAAAGAAAGAAAAGCAATAGTCAAAAGATAAAGCATTTCCTGGAATTCCTTTGTTCGCAGTGAACAAAAGCTGGATGTTTGTGACTGTTGTATCATTTAAGATGTGGTGTCAAATAGCTAAGATGCTACATCAAGACAGGGGAGTTGCTTTGGGAAAGTGAATTGTATGTCCCATAATAGTATGTTTATTTTCTACAAATGTAATACATTATCTTATCAATTTATTTATGCGCAATATTGAACCAAAATGTAGCAGTACGCCGCAAGCTATGTTAGGACAACAAGCAGATTGGCTTACTAGTCAGTTACACTCTAGCAAATGTAACGTGACTGCTGTAGTGTTAGACGTTGGCTAAACAGCACTAAAGAGATATTGTGATCAAACAAGTACGGATTTGGACTTTTTTCCTCCATTTCTAGTACATGAGAATGGAAACACATCCAAAAAGAAAAAAACGAACCAGAACAAAACTACTTGCATTTAGACGCAAAAGAACAGGATGATGCATTCACAGAAGCAATGGCATCTACTTATTTAGCATATTGTTTTGTAGCATAGGAGGTGTTGTTTAGTTGTATAGCCTTAAGTACCTGTTGCCTTTAGGGAAAGTGTTTTTTCCGTGTAATATAGAAATGTTATTTTTTATAATGGCATAGCAGGAGGATTCTGTCTGTCTTCAACAATTGTGATATTGGCGTATTTTTGTTTTAGATTGTCAGTGCGTTGGAATAAGACACATGTTTTTTTTTCTGTAACTGACTGATTTAGATTCAGGTTGCCTTGACAGTTAATACAAATACATGTATATTTGTGTTTTATATTTCTATTCAGATGGATGAGCATGCATGTATTATAGCCTCTACCAGGGATACAAATCATGGTCAGAATGCCCCAAAATGCAACATTGGGAGTTTGCATCTTTGTCACCCTCTCCCCTCCAGATGGGTTTGCATGTCTGCATGCGAAGTCCAGCGGACTGCAGACAGAAAGTCTTTCAGGGCTGCGTCAGACCAGAGGAAGCAGCCTCTGAGTGACGGGCCGGCTGCTGTGCTCACTGGGATCTTCAGGGACAAACGGGAGGAGAGGACGGGGCCGTGCTTATATAACCTGAGCTGTGGAAGACCGGGGCATCGGAGCCTGAGTCCACTAACCGCAGCCTGGAGAGGACACAGACACAGACAGTGTTCTGTGAGGGTGGGGGAGGGGCGGCTGGTAGTTGAGGGGCTACATTAGAGAACATTCCAGGAAACTCAGAGGCATAATCTCCTTATCCATGGCAGATTGGTTCAATCTGTGACGAGCAGCGTGTGCATGTGGTTATATGTTTGTTTGTCCTCCTGCACACCACCTCCTCTTCTTTGCCCTTCACTGACACCTTCTTTTTTTTTTCACACAAGTTTGACCCTCACCTTCTCCGCCCTCCCCCTTACGCTCTCTCCATTTCATCTCACACACTGGATCAAGGTCCACTCATCTGCTTTTTCGTCCTCATTAGTGCCTCTTTCCCTTTGCATGTCGGTTTGTTCTTTCCCCGCCACCATAAGATGAAAGTGACCCAATGTGGAGAGTGAACGGAGGTTTTTCTCCCTTCCACTGCTGGTGTTCCTCTGCCCCCTGGCCACGGTGGGGATTTGTGTGAGAAGCAGGGGGGGGGTAGAAGGAAGGGCAAGAGGGGACGGGGGGTGGGTGGTGCTGTGGACCAGATTCTGCTGATTGTAGGAAATGATATCCTTTAATTTCACCTGCGACTCCAAGAGACAAAGGCCTCGGGGAGAGAATAGGATAAGGAAGCATTTGACTGAGTGATAAGAAGAAAACAGAGGGGTAGAGGAGAGGCGAAGGGGTGGCGGGAGAGGATGTAGCACTAGAACAACGCTTGGTCTGAAGCCAGTCAGGGAACACAGAGAAAGAGGACGGAAAGAAGAGAGGCAGCCACTGAGAAGTGCTTCTGCCAAACCAAACCATGTCCTTAAGGATCCAGCTTAAACACAAACACACGTCCATGCACACACACACACGCACACACACACACACGCACGCACGCACGCACGCACGCACACACACACACACACCACTTCCAGGCACCTATACCCCCACTTTTCATCTTAACACCTTACTAAAGCACCATTTGCCGCGCCGGTCCCCGTGTATCCTCCCATCTTCCTCTCCGATCCTGGTTTCCCTCTCCTGCTTGATAGTCTTACTCATAGACCGTGACTATCTCCCGCTGACAGAGCCCTACAGGATTAGAGAAGATGTGTGAGAGCGGAGCGCAGTCAGCCAGCACCTCCTGCTGTACGAGGAGAGCAACTGACCTCCGTCTGCTGCACCCTTCAAAAACACAGCAAGGGCATTCATCGGTTCAGACATAGCCTTATTCTTTCATTCAGAAATACATGTAAGTTCATGAAAGCTTCTCAGACAGAGTTAATGTGAAGATTGTAGGTTAGCGGCAACTATGAGTGGATCTATTTAAAAAATGTTTTAAAAGATTAATAGTCAGGAAATGCTGTTGTCAGCCTCTCAAATATAGATATTTCCTGCTTTTATAATTAACTGAACATCTCTTGGTTTTAGACTGAAACAACTAGACATTTAAAGGCCATACTTTGGATTGTACTAACTGTGAAAATGTTCACTATTTACTGACCATTTATAGACAAAACAATTGATTATTGACTAAAATAAACCTGGATAATGTGCGTAGTCATTAGTTGCGGCCATACATGAAAGACAGAAGTTATTTGTTTGTATTCTGCTAATAGTTCTTCACTATACATACAAACTGCTTTTCTACTAGCATACTGTCAAAGAATAAACCTCACAGCATTACCCAGCAATAGGAAATGCTCACATCTTATTGGGGAGCCCTAGGGGTGACAAAACACGAGTTACCCTTTTACATGTAGTCAACTGGAATGTGAGATAATATATGTGTCTCCAAGCTGTTGACCAAAGTGTTTAGAGAGATGTAGAACTGAAACAATTAGTTTATTAAACACTTAGTTGATTGACAGGAAAGTAACTGGTAACTATTTCCTTAATAAAATAACGGTTTTGGTCTCTTTACAAGCCAAGATGGCACATATCCTCCTAATTCTGAGGATTAGCTTCATTTCTCGGTTTCATATCGTTGTAAATTGAATCTACTAAGGATACGAACAACAATAGCATTTACAATATATGACCTTCAGCTCTGTAATCTTCAAATGGGCTTATTTTTTTCGTATGGTTTTTCAACAGTAACGGAACTAATCTTCCATTTTTTGTTATAACGACAATTCAATAACAAATAGTGACAGTAACCCACTACCTTATATTCCTTATGTGGTAATGTACTGAGGGGGAGGAAATGTAATTCAAATAGGTCATCTACTTTACTAAATCAATGGATGACCCACATGCCCTGTGTCCCATCTGTTTTATACAAATGCAGCTAATAAACAACACATTGCTCTCCCCAGATCATCATATTGTAATTTCAGTATCCGTATTTAATCCTGCCTGAATGGATTGGGACTGATTTAAAAGGTCCTTTGCAAATTTGGATACTATGACAAAAAAAACTGGGACACGGCGGTACAGTACATGCAGTACCCTCTGTGTTTCGCAATTCTGATTTCAACAGCAGCCTCAAAACTCGACAGTTAGACTGAGTTATTTATTTTTTCATCCAAAGATCGAGACACTCCAATATGTAACGCCCTCTGAGATCCTACAAATCCAGGCATTGAATCCCTCCTGACGATTTAACTTGTCATGTTGTGAGTGCAGTGTAAAAACGTTCAGGCACAAATGGTCACATTTTTTTGCGTCCTTGTTGGACCTCTGTTATTAGTGGAGAGTCTGTGGGAGTGAACAGTAATTCAGAGAGGGGTGAGTGCTGGAGAGGGGAGACAGAATGAGGAGCCCAACGACAGAGAGTGAGCTTGGCAAAGCTACAGCGTTTTTTACTGCAGAGGTTTTAAATCCTTTAACATGATTTCCCTCATCCTATTAAAGACATAGCTATGGATAGGGAGACTGTAAAGTGTTACGCACAGGAGGGAGGGGGACTGAGTGAGAAGGAGAGAAAGGGAAGGCGAGAGGGAGAGAGATTAAATGGGTGTTAAATATAGGGAGGAAATCATCATGCAGTCTCATTTCTATCTACAATCAGCCTTCTTAATGTTCTCTCTATTATCTCTTGTAGGTTGGGTTGGATGACCTTTCCTTTTTTCTGTCTCCTCGATTATCAATTCTTATTCTTCATATGGTCATTGGTGTTTTTAGTACTTTTAGAAAGAAGGTGTATTTCTTCTCTGCAAACGGCAAATCAGCAATACTAAAGAAGACCCATCTAAAGTGAATTCACATAAAACATGCTTCTGCTAAAACATTTTATTTATTTTAATCTCAATTCCACATCACACAAAGTAGCTGAGAGTAGTGTCAAACTCCTCAGAATCATTTCTTTAATAAATGTTATGCTGTTTTCACGTATATTTTGGAACTATATAACCCTCATATTCGGTGTGAAAATACTATTTTCTTTTCCAAGAGTCAAAGGGCTATATTAGATATTATTCAAATAATAGTTTATCTATGTGACAATGTGTGGTCGCTGGTAGCGATGAGATCTGCAGCACCCTCAGCTTCACAAAGCTTTATAGTGACTTTCAGCTCATTATTTAGTTATACACAAGCAGCCACCTCCTAGTTTTAACAGTGAAGCCATTTTGAGGCAACCAAAATGTTACAATTACTTTTAATGAGCTAAAAACACACTGAAAGAGTTCCAAGTTCTAAGATGAAACTGACACCTTGTTTGGGACTCCCCCGAAAGCATACACTGCAATGTTGTTTATTTGACGGTAAATGGGACCTTCACTGTATTGAAGGAGACTCTTAAACAGAAAACGTTAAGTGAGGTTACATTTAGGGCTGAACGATTAACCGATTTTAAATCGAAATCGCGATTTTAAATGATGCGATTATCAAATCGCAAAGCCTGAGATAAAAAAAAAAAACGTTTTTCTTTTTTTTTAAACTTTTTTTTTCTTCTTGTGTGTCAGTCATCCACACCAATTAGAAGTACTGTGCTCCACATGTACCAGCCATTGTTAACCAATCAGAAGTGGCCCTTGATAGTAGGTGATAGACAGATTGATCCAATCACCTGCCAAGTATTTTTGAAAGTGCCTGCCCTGTCCAAATGGCTTCCAATGGAGCTTTCCTAGATGGTTTGGTTTTACATCTATTACAGGGTGAATCTTAAACTGAAGCTTGACTTTAAAGCAGGGGTGGGGAACCTTTTTCCTCTCAAGGGCCATTTCAATTTTTTCAACATCCTCCGAGGGCCGTACAAATTATTGACCTCTGCTTAAAAATACTAAAATCACAGCCCATTCATTTCGCCTTTCTTTCATGCCGTGCAAAGAAAAAGCAACCTCTTAATCCAGATATTTTACCATGACTCGTGCATGCATTCACGTGCACGGTTGTGGCATGACCACCAAAACAGAAAGCATATTGGACACAAGATGTGTGCAAAAGTATTTAGTTTCCTATCCATGTGGACTGATTTAAGTGGGGGGGACCTAACCTCCTCTAGGGGGGTCCTCACCTCCTCCAGTGGGGTCCGGGGGGCATGCTCCCCCGAGATTTTTTTTTAAATGTTGAAGTTAAAAGCATCAATCTGGTGCACTTTGAGAGCATAATTTGTTCGCTCAACGGGAGCAAAAAGGACCGGTTCTAGTCCCAGGAACTTGTGTTGTCTCGGATTGCACAGGTTAGTAGCTAACATATTACAGAGCGACTGTCGCCCACTTCGTCTAGTAGAAGGACCCTCTCGAGGTCTCGGCAGCATGGGTATTTCCTGCTTCTGTGGGCGGGTCATAATGAAGCACCGGACACAGAAATCAACATTAGGGGTCACCGCTTAGACAATTATGACAGGTATGACTAGTATGTCAGTTATTGAAACCAACAATATCGTTTTAGTACCAATCTGTATCGATACTGATTGCTATATTCTCGAAAAAGATGTTTTGGTCACTCCATTTCTCGTGTAGAAATAACTTAGTAATATTCAATATTTTTTTGTTCTACTATCAGTTTGTCCATAGTAATTACTGTCTATTATTATATTAAAATAATTCTTGTCTTATTCAAACTTTCACCTTTCTCTAAAACATTTGTGTATAGGATTTCTTGTTATTTAGACGAATGTCAAGACCCTAAGTATACTACAACTCTCTAGATAGTATCTA
>NW_011333040.1:2099057-2118118 GCF_000735185.1 Notothenia coriiceps
TACAGTATTTGTATGCATCAAACTCAAATAAAACACAAACTCAAATACATTTCTTTCTTTTATGGAAAATGAGCAATATATACAACCAGATATATTCATAAAAGATAATAAATTATAATTGTAAAAAAAAATAAAATGAAAAATAGTAATGTAAAGTGTTTTTCATGATAAAAAAAATACTTGCTCATCTTACTGAATATGCTGAATTGGCCTAACAGAAAATGTCTATATCCTGTGTTGGCCTAACTTGCTCATCTGTGTGCAATTTTGGGCTGAATGCCATGCATGAAAGGTGCTATATAAATTATTATCACTCTTTCACTCTGAGACTCATAAGGCAGTACTAGATTTAGTAATATTACCATGAATCTAGCCATTTATTTACCATATTTTATTGGAAAACATCTCCGAAACTCTGAAAAAGTCATATTGCTAGCTTACCATAAAAGGCCAATTCGACCGATTGGTGGAGCATATTTTCAAAAAAATAATTACACCCTTGTTAAAACTTTTTTTGTGCATCAAGTTATCTAATTATGTTCAGTCAGTGCCCTGCCACTAAAATATGTCAAAAATGATATGGTTACCTTACAAAAGTTGACCAAAAAGAGTGATTTCTTCAGCAGTGATTTTTAGCATTGCCAACTTTCTCAGTTGAAGCTAGCTGAAGGGCATTCTGTTTGAACCACAGTGACATCTAGAGGTTTGGAGACTAATAACTAACTAAGACATGTTATGTCAGTGTTGTGTTTACTGCCCTCGAGTGGCCAACAAATATTTCATTGCATCTCCAAATACCATGATGATGGAAAATACCGAAATACTCCAAAAGAACATGACATAGAAATACAATATTGTGGTAAAAATCTTTGCCACACATTTTTAATTACCTTTACAATATGACAGTTTCAACGGAATACTGGTAACTGGAAACAGTCATGATATGATTAGACATCCACTCAAAACAGGGAAGGAATTGAGGCAAAACTAACATTTCACGCAGTCTCACATATTATAGGTTACAGCTTAAAGCTCAAAGTTGTTTACAGAAACCAGAATTTATTCTCTCTGTCCGCATAAGGGCTTTCAGAATAAGAGGCTGGACTTCATCACAGCTTCTCTCTTAACAGATGTTAAGTTAATGGGAGTGGGCTCTAGAAAATAAATTACTCATTAAAACATTTTATTTTTACAACTTAAGAAACCATATATTACCAACTTCTTGTGATTACTGGTTAAATATATTCAGAAATACATTTAACCAATCCAATATATTTATTTTTGATAAAGATCGGACAGTTATAGCTGCATATATTCTGAAAATAAACAACCATAAATGTAAAAAAAACATCCCTTGTAAGTACTCATAAACATGTGATTTTGTATTTGTTCTCAATGTTTAATTGGAAACTCCTAACATATCTTTGATTCCTAGCTTGCTTCGGTAGATTAGAGTCATTCTTTTATTTTGTTAAGTCTTGATCCAATTATGTACAATCTGAAGGCCTGCAGGCTTTACAAAGAAAGGCAAAGTAAGAACCAAGGAAAAACATCCGTCTGTAGTTCTTAGAAATGCGCTCTCAACCTTTAAAAGCATTACAATAATTCTATGTATTCAATCCATACATATGACCTTTAAAGGTTATTGCTTTTAAAGAACAGTACATGCAGGTTCCAATGCAGTTACAACTTATGTCCAGCAGAGGGAGCTATACTCCAACAGCTGGAGAGGAAATGCGTCACCACTTCATAAATGCATTCAGTGTGTTGCCTTCATGCACACATTTGTTCTTCAGTGAAAATAACAGCTTTGTTATTGTATAGTACATTAGTTTGGTCCACTCTTGGCCTTCAGCTCTGTTCCATTGTTTTCTCATGTCAGTTGCAGATTTTTAGTCTGATTTCTTAAGCTTAATTGTTAGTCTTTTACATGTTTGTCTATAATCTGTTTTATGTATGGGTGGACTTTCATTATATGCTTTCTTCAGATAAATAATTCCTTCTTTTTTTACATGGACCTTTGCTAAAGGTTAAGTCAAATGTTTAGTTTTGAGACAACATTAAGGAATACAAATTAGAAAGACCATGTTTCATTAAAACCTACTTCAAAAGATCTTTAAAAGTTCCTCTGCCTCTTCTATTCTTCCCAGTACATACAACTTGCACCTGCATTTTAACTCTTTCCGCCCAAGGGTGTTTAGGAAACAAAGGGCTCATATCACCGCGCTGAATATAAGCCAAACCAGCCTTCAAATAAGTTCAGCGGTTAAGTTCAGCGGTGCGATTTCCCTATTCTCCCATCTCGTCATGTGATGATGAAAAGCTTGATCTTGTGATGCAATCTAAAGTGTGACACAAACACTACGGGGCCAGTGTGGACAGACACTGCCTTGTTGTTAATAATATTCAGTAAGCAGATGATACTCCTGCAGCTGCTGTTTAATCTCTCCACTAACCTATGATAAATGGTCCGAGCCCGGGGACCTCAGCCCCCGTTTCCCCTCTCATCATCACACCTGATATTTCTCTAAGCAAAGAACACTGAAAAATGTGTTTTACTATTACTAACCCCTTGTTAGGAGTGAATAAGGTCATATGACTTACCCTCATTGTGCTCTTTCTTTGTGTCCAGCTGTCTTGCCTTTGTATTATTTGTCAGTTATATTTTGAAACCAGAGGATGTGAAGTCCTTGCTGTTAGCTATTGTCTACTCAGAAAGAAAATGTTTGACCTGAAACTTATTGCTCATTTTCTTTGCAGAGTTAGAGCAGCTTCTAAATATGTTATCACAATCAAATGTAATTGTTGTATCATATTTAAGTGGCTCTTTCAAGTAAATATATCATCTCTGCTTATTTAATAACTGAACAATATTCACGCCCACATAACTAAGACGTAGTATGGGGAAGAATAATAGTGCTCATTTCATAAAAAACATTGTGAGTTTTTTGACATAAGTTGACATTCAGAACCAGCCCAGAAGAATCAATGCTTTGTACTGTAGATCCAATCAAGCTCCACCCATCAAACCATCCATCCATCCGTCCATCCCATCCTCATTTCAAAATGCCGCTTTTCCCTGTAAAGTTTTACAGTGATGCCAGAAAACAATATTTCTGATATCAAAAACGGTATAATTACTCCCAAAAAAGAAGATTGCGTCAAATAGAGCGTCACGCGGCAGAGACAGCTTTGTTTTTACGGAGCTCCAACGTCGCATTGCTGTTAACGTTTGCGGTGCCATCTTGTATACGGGTGTCATGTTCTCACGAGAATTGTTATATCTTATATACAAGATCAGAGCCACAGTATTGCCCTCATACTATATTTTTTCTAGAAAAACCCCTACATCCATCCATTCATCCATCCACCAATCCATCCATCCATACGCTGAAAAAACTGAAACGTTGACATTTCACATAACTGTATAAGGTTAGTTGAAACCCATAATGTTAAGTTGAACCTAATGTGTTTTATTTCAACGTAATGTTATTGCTTTCGATTAACCTAATACAGTTATGTGATACATTTAATTTAAGTCAATGTTTCAATTTTTCAGTGTATACAGTATATATCCATCCATCTATCCGTCTTTCTCAGCATTAATGCATTCATCCTTCCGTCCATCCACCCAACCAACCATTCATGTATTCATCGCTCCACCCATCCATTTATGCGTAAATCTATCCATCCATAAATGTTCTGCTGGATATTGTGGTTTGGGTTGTGTGGTGCAGGCTAACTAGCCCAGACCTCCTCATCTCCAGCCATATCTCCCATGTCCAACAACATCCTGAGGCATTCCCATGCTAAATTAGATATTTCACCCCTAGATCACCTCCCAGTTAGACATGCCCGGAGCGCATCCAGGAAGGGGTCCCGGGGGGCAGCCTCATCAGATGGTTGAGGCACCTCCTCTGGCTCCATTCGGCACTCAGACACATTGGCTCGGGGCACTTTCTGTATGCCTGGGCTCTTCACTTAGTTCTAGAGAGTCAGTAACCCTGCGTAAAAAGCTTATTTTGACCACTCCGGTCCTAGATGTTGTCAGCTCACTCTAAAACATAGGTGATAGTCATGGAGCGATGACGGGTAAATCAAGAGCGTCACCTTCAAAACTCTCTTCACTTGCATCGATGAGGACGTTACACCCTTCTACCTCGTGGATATCATGCTTCACGTCACTGGCCATAGTGAACAAGAACAGTAACCATGGCCACAGTGCAACCAAGCTTGCAGAAGTACACAATTAAACTCAAACTGAATTGGAATTCCCTAACAATGCCAGAATCAATGTTTAGCATGGATAAACCCACTGATCGTAGATGGTGCCATTTCTGTGCACATGTAGACGTAGGTGCAATACTCTGGTTTTAATAAGGTTAAGTGGAGAAAGCTTTCTCACAGCTGTAAGTCAACCCAAACATGTTCAAGTGCTACCTTGGACAGAACATTGTGCTCTATGTTTTCATCCCTTTCACATCTTTCTTTGGCAGGTGTTCTCCCAACGGTCTCAAATGATAAACAATTGATTTGATTGGCCCAATTCAGTAAAACTGTTGTCATATTATGTTGATTACGTGAATGCTTTCTGGCTAACATCCGGTTGGCTTTGTACTTACTTTATTGGGGATCGAATAAGTGTGACACTTAAATGAATCTACCCATTTAAAGACGGAACACGATGAAGATGGCGACGGCAAAACCTACAACATATTGGCTGTTGGTAGATGTATCACTGTTATTGTACAAGATGTTATAAGGAACATTTTCAAGATTGTTTTATTGCTGAGGCCTAACCCAAATGTAGTTTCCTTCAGCTCTTGAGAGCTTATTGTTTTTGTTTACTGATGTGCAACTTTACTGGCTTTGTTTAAACTCGCTGGTTAAGCACTACTGGCCCACTATCGAGCAGAGGTTGAGATTAACCGGTAAACAAGATGGAGTAAATAGCAGCTAAAGAAGCATTTGTTTGTTGATGGGGAACAATACCTAGTTAAAATCTGTGAATATTCTATCATCATACATTCATTTAGTGAACAAGAACCCACATGATGCTTATGTTGCTTCATATCTGCTCGATAAGAACTGTTTGCTATCAGCCGTCATATGGGAACTCATAAGGTGATGTTATGGCAGTGTTTTGTTTGTGGATAAATTAATTGTGTAAGAGTAAAAGTGCACCAATTTAACATTGCTTCAATTTGTTGTCCTACAGAACATAATAGTTAATAGTATGGTAATAGTCAACATTATTTATAACATTTATTATGTGACATTTGCTATTTTATTTTATTGTTAAAAGCACATGGATATATTGTATTGGATATATTATAGCTTAGTAGTACAAGTATAAGTATATGTAGTATTTATTTAATTGTATGAAAATGTTGAGGTGGGTGTTTTACTTTGTATGGGGATGTTTAAATATATGGAATATATATGGCGTAAATATTCCTATATTATTAATAGTTTACATTTGTATTATTTGTAATGTCAAAACCATTACATTTAGTATACTGCTAGTTAAAGCCTTTTATTATGTCTTAACGTTGTGAAAAGCACAGGTGCCTAGCATCAAAAAGAAAAAAAGAACTCTGACGTCAGCCTGGTGCAGATCCTCATCTAAAAACAATCAAAGCAGATCCCAGTGAAGCGCTGGGTTTCAAATGCAGTTTTTTTCCCCCACATGACGATTTCAGCAGAGCGAGCGCTTGTTCATTGAATTATGCGTCGCACCTCTTCGTCATGACAACTAGCAGTGGGATTGAAATATTGCAAGTGGTGTCCTATGAGAGAGCGAGAGCGAGCGAGCGAGAGCGAGAGGCTTTAGACCGCACTGAGAGAGAGAGGGAGAGAGAGAGAGAGAGAGAGAGAGAGAGAGAGAGAGAGAGAGAGAGAGAGAGAGAGAGAGAGAGAGAGAGAGAGAGAAGAGAGAGAGAGAGAGAGGGGGGGGGGGGTTGTTGAAGCACGAGCCGTGGTATCCTCTTCATTGCAGCTATCGGGCTTCAGAAAATAATATCACTGCTAATATTTAAAGCTCTATTTCTAAAGCCATGAAGGCTAAACGGAAGATCCCCGCGCTGTTTCTCAGTCTGAGCCTCTATTTTCTGTGGTGAGCATCACAAGTTAAACCAAGGGAGCGCACCACGCAAGCGCGTAAAGAGATTGGACACCTGATTTTGTGGGGTGTCTTTAGAGCGCTATTCTTATTTTTTTAAGTCAAACAATCCGTGTTTTTCCCCAGGCCCTAGCTGCGCTGCGGTGGGGGGAAGATACACCGTGGATTATAATAACCAACATGGACAAATGAAGGAAAGAGGACTGATCACTGCGTTGACTTTTGAAGCAACGCGCAGAGTCTTGACGCTAGCGTCTATTTTACAGTGAGCGCCTTTTTTTCCCCTCTCTCCTCTTTGATTCCCACTCGCTGCTCAACATTAGAAAAGTCCAAATATCTGTGTGGATAAGGAGCACAGAGCAGGGTGTTGTCAGAGAGGGATGAGAGGAGGAGGGGGCAGTATGAGGTGTGCTTTTTTTGGAAAAGCCGGAGAAAGACGGACACCGAGAAGGTGTTCTGATGTGCGAAATCCTACGACGCGCTGCCCTCCTGAGAAATAATTGTGATCAGGGAAGAAATGGCCTAGTTAAAACATCATCGACACACCGGCAGAGGATAGAAACAGAAGAATCGTGTTCCGATGGACGGGCCATCACCACCGCCATCATCATAATTCCAGTGCTTGCATCGAGTCTTTTTTAGGTAAGCCGTATGTCCACCGCTACCTCCGAAACGTGACTGGAGATTTTCCTGTCTATCATAGGTGTTATGTGTGTGCAATATGTACGCTTTGGTGACTTTGCACATTGCGCACGTTATCCATCTTGACGCACTGTCACAATTGGGGGAATGAGATGTCCATGCAAATCCTCGTGCCACTTTGTTGCTATAGCACATTATTTTTCTTCCTTTCGAGTGGAAGCCTTCGATTGGCCTTGCCTGTTGATAAGCTGTCACATCCTAACATGATCCGACTACTTTGCCTTCAGCATCTGTCGTTTTCAGCTAATGATATTCATGTGATTTAATTGGAATCAACTCATCATGTAGGCTGTCAATCACACAGGATGTTTGGCTGCATTATAGGCTCCAATAATGTCATTTTCTCCCTTGGTGTAGTTTATTTCGATAATGTGTTGATGGCTGTGTTAATCAAACACACATGCTGCAATAGAAACTCATCTGAGCCAGAGTGGGTGACAGGCCTTGAACTCAGAAGATGTCCTCTTGCTCGTTAATAAACCTCACAACACACTCTGAGACACACACAGTATGCTCTAACAGAGACACACGAAGCCTGTGCCGGAGAAGATGCAGATAGCATTGTGAATTAAATGCACACTCTGATGATCCAGGGAAAGGCTCCATTAATATTCAGCGGTGGTTGGGCAGTGCTCAGTTAATGGCAGACAACAGGACCTCTGTTCTGACAGGTCATGGATGAGAAATGGTGTATTTTCTTTTTTGGAGATTTAATGGCGTTTTGTACACTGAATCGTTGCCCGTAGCTTGGGGCAAGTGACATTTAAAATCCATCAGAAAACCAATAAAGTGATTTTGTAGAATCCTTTAGTATTACTCTTGTCCATGTACTGCTGGAATAGCTGTGATTGGTTTCTTAAGCCTGCGTCATGTCAACCTGGTTACTGGCATTTGGACACTTAGATAGACCAGAACATGGCTGACGCCTTCCATTGGCTTTTACATGCCAAACATATGCCTTATTTACTGCAATATTTATCTCGAAAAAGTACATGGTACCCAGAGTAAAAATTCAGCAGAAGTGTATGCCTACCACCATATTTAAATGCCTTTTGGGAACATTTAAAATAATGTTTCTTCTAAGCTAATAAGAACTTAGTCATCTCCATATTGTGATGGTCCATTTTGTTTCTAGGGCTGAAACAATTAGTGGTCAAATTGATTGGTCAATCAAAAAAAAGTAATTGTAAACTATTTTGATCTTGAAGTGAATATCTTTGGGTTTTAGACTGACTAAAAAAGGCATACAAAGACATCACCATGGGCTTTTAGAAAATGCTGACATTTTATAGACCAAATGATTAATCGAGAAAATAATCAACACTTAATTGTGAGTGTTGGGCCAAATCTCTAGATCCTGAAGGATTTGGTGACACATCACAGTACAAGATGATGTAGCACAGTGAAATCATACACCATCTCTAATCAACCAAACAACATTTCAAACTTTAACTTCTGGAACTGCCAGCATTGTTTTTCCTTACCAAGCAAAAGATACTGTGACTGCAACCGTTCCCTGCATATTGTATCCAATAAACTACAGCAAAGGGCCAATAAAGATAATATTGTGGTGAGCACAGTGTCGCTTGGTTTCCAGAGGGAAAACAGGAAAGATAAATGGAATTAAAACAGAAAGAATGGCGGATTAATGGATCGGATGACAACATGTAGCGGAGACTTACAATCCAGAACAAAACGTGTTAAGTCTTAATGTTTAATGAAGTATGTTTGGGTGAGCAAGGTGAAGTGTGGAAAGGTGTTCAATGTTCATCAGTCTTACAGGATCAAAGCCGGAGCTTTCTTCAAGGAGGACAAGGTTGATGCTGAGTTGTTTTGTAATATATATGCTGTATACATTATATAGCTGTTTTTGAGAGATCAGCCTTGTCAAACATCTTGCTTATTTCCATAACAAAGGCTTGCATTTTAAAGGTGTAGTTGTATTAGCTTGGTATTGTCCCTACTCATAGGGTTTTGTAATTCTTGTACATGTAATGTTGGTTAAAGCTTAAACTTGAGTAAGTAGAACAAATGAATCTGCATCATTTTTTTAGCTGCTAACTGATGGCTCAGCGCATTGACATGGATTGAAGTGAAGTGCACATACTTAAAAACAATACATGGGTCAAAAGGAATTTGGCAGTTGGTGAAATGGCACTTTGGTTTAATGTGAAGCTGCAGTTATGTGTGGATTCATTAGTTTCGTTCCATTTAATAAACTATATTAGATGTTCCCACTAGTCAACAAGCTTTGCTATGAGCAAATAAATAAAGTCCTTCTGTATGTTAGCGGGCTGTTGGTGGTGCTATATGGTCATATGCTCCTTGCACTATTAAGCACTACAGACATATGATGTGCTTTATACAATGTAGGCAGTAAGTGAAGATAAACAGAGGTGTCATCAAAGTATGATACATGTGTATTTTTACTTGGTTATATTATCTGCACACAAAATGCATGAAACTAGGATTTATGGAAGGCAGTTCCAATTTTGTTTTATTTCAATAGTTCCTACATGTTTTACTTTAGCATATTTAGCTCTCAATTTCCATCCCACTTTGTGCTAGGGCTGTACAGAATAGCTTACAGCCTTGAAGCTTCATTCTTAACATTGCCATTGTAATTCTAAATCAACATTTGAATACTGCGCTTTTTCTTTTTATAATGTATATTTATTCAGTTTAAACCCAGTATGTACAGTTGACAGATACAGATTAGACTACAGTCATATTATTTATTAGTAATATAATATTTGTATAGTTAGATAGTTAGTTAGATTCTAGTGGTGGCCATGCTCTGACTGGACATATTCTTTACAGAAAGACAATAAAAAGTAATTCATTTAATACGATTAATCACTTTATTGAAATTGAAGATACAACCTATTTTTTTAGGATGATGACATCATTAAATATGATATGGAAATATCAAACTTTAATTCAAATGTATGCTTCAAATGTTACAAAAGTGACATTAGTAGTCTGTGGTATGGTCACTGCTTTCTGTAACCGGACATTTTTAATGTAATGCTCTTAGTACTGTTAGTAAAAAAGTCCTCATTACATGATGTATAGTGTCATGCTGCCATCACAAGAGGCAGCACTGGAAAAAGTGTTAAGAAACGAGTGGTCTCATTGCAAAGACGTATTCACACTTTGAAAAATTGCAAAAATGATATGCATTCTAAATGTCAAGTCATTATATATTCTCATGTTTTGCATTTGCACTTGAAGTGCCTTTGCCATACAATTTCAATGTAGGAACTGCAGATCAAGGATGCGGCTGGAGAGAAATTACCAAACATCATCGTTAGCGTTATCACTGGTCGTGTCAGTGTAGTAATTAAAACCAGCAGATCATTTGGGGAAATGGCGATCCTGTGGCAATGTTCACTCTATGGCTGAAGCATTGAACAAGGGTAACATTTTAATGAAAACATAAGGGACAATTTTGACTAGGTTAGGGATATCACAATTCCAGAAATTGTTTCTACAGTTAAAAACGAGAAGATATATCTCATGTACGTCAACATTAACTGCTTCATTACCATTGACATACTGCTCAATAGATTAAACAACTGTATTTGTGTACTGTATCCTAAACACATTATCCAGGACGACAGTGTGAGTATTGCGTCAGGTTTTCAGAATTTCAACTTGGCACTACCGTTTCTTTTGACCACTCATAGTCCAGTGGTCAGGTATTTCATCTGCCACTCAGGCTTAAAAAATAATGAAGTAATTTAAAAAGTGATTGGTGTTTGTAACATAGTAATCTCTTTAAACATGTTCTGCATTCAGAATATGTAGCATCAGAACAAGAATTTGATATTGGAGGGGGTTCTGGATTCTGTTTTGCAGTAAGAGTAGTATTGGCCAATCACGTTTGAGCCATTGCATTCTGGTAAACACTTGTGTGGCAAACAAAAAAGACAAATCTTGTAGAAAAAACATGTAGACTATAGACCGTCACTGTATAAGAAGTCTTAGCTTGGATATCTGCTGGTTAAATTAAAAGCCACGAAATTGGGCTCCCAGGTTTAGTTGATTGGTTCCAAGATTGGTAAAATAGTAATACTGCTGTATCAACTTTTCATCAGGCCTTCCAAGCCAGCACCTTCCATGACATCATTTTGTTTCCCTTTTTCCAGTGTCTCTTCTGAGGTTTCCCTCCTATTTTGTTTTTATGGCACAACTCTATGAACTGTGTGTCAGTCCCTAAAGGAGATTCTGCAGGATTGTGGTTTAAAGCGCTCAAAAGGCCCACTGGACAGCGCTTGTATTCCCACCATCTTTTTTGTGTGGTCATACCACAAATCATCAGATATATATCAAGAACATTCTTCAAAATCTGTAATGTCCGTTGGGCTCAGGCGTTGGACATTGGGATTAGACTTATCCTTTCTAACTGCTGCACCAACTGCACTGCATTGACTTGCAGTCCAGAAAGCTACACATTAATAGCACAAAAACGGAATTCTTTCTAGTTTTTTTACAATTATATTGATTGAAGAAAAGTCAGCTTAGCAGCATGGAAATTCAGCCTATATTAATTAGTTTTTGACCGGCTTTAAAGCATCTACTAGCGATATGACCAGCATGGTTTCTAACCGAGGTGCAGAATCCAATGTAACGCATTTACTACTTGCCTGGGTTAATGGTCAAGATGCTGTGATGGAGGCTATGAGCTTTCATTTCTGCCCAAAGGTGTCAAGTCAGAGAAAAAGACAGGTTAAAATGACCCAGCTCTCAGTCACGTCCCGGACAAGGAGGAGAAGAGCAGGAGAATAGCTTGACCTGACCCATTCACCGTGAGCAAAGAAAAGCTGGAGAAAACGCCTGTGCAAATACCATGGTAACCATCTCGTGTAACCTCCTCTCAACAATATCACATAACAGTCATCCATGAGATAAGCAAGGATGAGTGCTGTCCTGTCTTCTGAAGTCTGGGGGGAATATCACACAGATCGCCATTCAAATATCTGGTCATTTAATGTGCCTTTTATTAGAGGCAGAGATTATAGCCCATTATAACGGGACACGCGACCTTTCCTGTGTTGCAAAGTTTCAACCTACGATTCATCAGACGTGATTCATTAAGCAGCTGTAACACTTACTTCTCTGATATAATGTTGGCAGTGTTACACAAAGTCTGGCATGTAAGAAATACATTCTTTCAAGCAATGTTAGTTTATCATTGAACTACACTACTCATAATTCACCTGTCTTATGACGTAGCCCATGCATTAAGTACCTGATCTCTCTTACGCATGGCGTGGGCAGTATTTTGCACAGATATGCGTTTTGAAATGTAGCCTACAGTACATTATGTCTTGGGGAGGAAGCCTATTTATTATTCATTCATTCTCAAAGTTTCTACAACTGTAGATGGCAACAAAAAAAGAGTGGTCAAGTACAATTCAGAAAAGACGTAGTATTTGACCCCTTCCTGTCCCCTCGTCTCGAAGTTAATGTTTTTTTTAACGTGTTTGTGTTAGAAGCCTGAAATAAGGTCTGTGGTTAACGGGAGATGGTTGAAGATACCGTTCTACGAAATAAGATACGTCAGTAAATACTCCATGTGAATGTCCGAAGCTCACTTAAAAACTGTGCTTGTTATATGACTGAATTAAACTACTTTGCATCATCAAGAATCCGCCTTTAACTTAGCGGTGGTGAAGCCCAGCCGTGCGACCGTGATGTAGTTAGTTTATAGCGTAACGTTAGCTTTTTACTCCTGCCAATTGCATTTACGCTTCGAAAATCATATAGTGTTTCGATTCTGTGGAGATTATCCTGCTGAACAAAACACATTAAGTTTCTTAAACATGTGTTGGCCACAGAACTTATTTTCTATAAACTAGATCCAATGGGGAAATCGTAGTGCATTTTGTCAAGGGACCCCTTGCAATGCTAACTTCCGAGTCGGCCTACTAAAATAAACAATCATTGCACCTCTCTATAGGCCATTCATGTTGCAGAATGATGTTAGATAATGCTTGTTTCATTGACACAATGGGAAACTCAATGCCTAATGAGTTATTGTGCTAAAGGACACGTTAATAACGTACCCCGTTTACTCACTATTCTCCTAGAGCGTTGACCAGTGGAACAAAAGACACACACAGTATGTCGTTGCGGTCTGGTGAATGGCAATGCACTCAATGCCTTGTGGAAACCCATTGTAGCTACTGTAACATAAAGACACCATTAGAGAAAAGAAAATGAGCCAAGATTGACACACATTGAATGAAAACAAAAAGGCACAGTGTGTGTAGTGTGTAGTCACTAAGTGTGAATTTTCTGAATCATTAACAACATAAACTAAAAGGCAATGCGGCTGGAAGTAAGATCTCAGACAATGTAATCCACAGATATTTTAAGACATGGCTATGATCTGAGGCAGACACTGACAAGCACTGAAATGAATAATAATCTAATTATAAGATTCTACTCTGTGAAAAAGGCTTTTCAATTTCTACCTGACTTTGAGTACGGTGGGTCTTCAATGAACATATTTTGAGAATTGCCTCTCTTGCTGTTGTTATTTAATTAAATTGTTTGGTGTACTGTACTTGACTTTTAATCAACTAAATGTCAACGTGCCTGCCCTGATGAAGCCCTGTGCAACAATCACAAAGGCATCCCACAATGCTCTTCACTTAAAAAGTGGGCAACAGGCATTTTATACATAGTGTTTGTATGATTGTCTAAATTGGCACATTTACAGTATTTCCTGTTACATACTTAACAAAATCCATTTCCTTTTGCTGTAAAACATGTGTTATAGGTTAGGTATTATAGAGGCAGTATAATATTTGTGCTTTGTATGGGATTCCATAAAAAAAATAAAAAAATCACCCAGATAACTATATTACATTTTTTGACACATATTTTTGTAAATTCTCACTTTACTAGTTAACTTTTTTGAATTATGTTAAAAGATATATAATTTTCAGAGCAAGTAAGGATCTGGAATATTTCTTTGTAAGATAAATGTGAATAAAGTGAAAAACAGCGTACACAGTTAGTAAAACAAATTAAAACTTGCTGTCTAAAGCACTGTTGCCACTTTCCATCCCTTCTAAAGGCTCTGAGCTCCTTCTTTTCCTGTGCAGGGACGTTTTCTGTTGAGTCTTGGCTGTTGGTTCCTTGAACACAATGTCAAAGCTTTATTGGATTTTAGCTGTGCCTTTTGTATTTATAAACTACTAAATGAATGCCCATCACTGTGTCCTCAAGGTATATGTTTGCCCTTTATCCAACAATCTGTCAAATCACTTGAACTTTGTGAGCATCAAGATCAGTTGTAGTAAAGTTTTGTATCCAAGGGGCTGCATTGTGGACTATTACAGCCTCCACTCTGTGCAGGGCTCTCATCAAATGTCAGGCAGTTCAGTCAGACGCTTACATGAAAGGATTCAGGGTGATTTACTGCAGATAGATGTCCAGATGCACTCTGTGGAAAATGCTCTGCATCTGAAAGCGCTCAACAAGCAGCTGGGCAGAGTCCGTGTGGCATCCGACCCGTAACAGAAGCAGTGACATAAATAATCACAGGAGTGAAAGTGTTAGCTCGTCAGATTGTCAAAAACACCTCTTTACCGTGTTTTAATCTGATAGCTGGTGATTGTAGGAGTCAGCTGATACTGATCTGGTGATGGCAAACAGGCACCCAGTGCCCAACCTGAACCAATGTTATGCTCCATTGCGCTACATAACAGGAGTACATGTTTAAAAATGAAAACAAAGGTATAGTTATAAACATTCTGGCAAATTATCAAGAGTCCTTCCTTTAATTATGTTTTTGTACTCTTTTTATATCCAAGTGCAGGGTTCATGAGGCTGCATGATGATGAATTAATGCACACAACCAAAACAGGTTTTTTCACCAGTTTCACCAGTAGCCATTAACAAAGAGTATCAATGCAAGTTATTTCAGTTCCTATCCCAGATAGTGGCCATGTGGAACAACTGAAGTATCTGTAGAAAACTAAATGCACAAAAGTGTCAAACTCCTTTTTAATTAATGTAGCCACAACGCTCATATTCTCCAGATGACGTTGTACGCTCATTTGCATATTGATAAAGACATTGCATGAGACAAAGACCTCACACTGTTGGCAAAGGATTCCTGGACCACGATTGTTCTGAGCAGCATTAAAAAAAGGATAACAATATAATACATTAAAAACATTTCTCGCATTTCCCCTGAATAATGGTCTGAATAAGTTGCTGAATTTGTTGCTAGTAGGCTTATAGACGGAGAGCAATCCAGTTGTCATTGCAACAGCAACGAGTACAACAATACCATTCAGAAACGCTGTTTAAAGAAGAGGGGGAAAAGAACAATATTATTTTAAAACTGTAAAAAAAACACATCAGATGGTTATTTAAAATGTATAAGGTTATGAACTAGGGTCTTGGAGTGTTCAGTTTAATAGTCAGTATTTGCACTGAAACCTAAGTCCACCATCTTTTATTCAGCTGACCTCAGAGCAGTACTTTTGGAGTACAGGAAACTTCTCAACAGTTTTGGGCATACAAATCATGCCCCCTTCCACTGAACGTGACTTTCCTCTGAAGACAACCTTACATTTCAGAAGCAGTTTTGTGTTGTGGCAGCTTGAATAGCAATGCAAAGTAAACTGTATGTATTTAGTGAAATGAACGATGATTCTGAGTCAAAATTCCCCCAGTGTGAGACAATAAAGCAGGCTTATGTTCCAGAACGTGTTGCTGAACTCTTCTGGCTCCAAAAAGGATCCAGTCTGTTTTTCCCCGCCCAGAACAGATGAGCAGTGTGTATCTGTTAGACCAGCTGCATGACTTGTTGATGGTTGTATTACCCATAATTAGGATTGTCTGTGGTCAAACATAGCACACCTGCTACATTCCATAGCATGTTATTTCTCTTTTGGTTTCCAGTTGTGATTGATCCTCTGTTTTCAAAAATCTGCCTTCTAAAATTCCAATTATATAGAGAGCTTTTTCCTTTCCCTCTGAAGAACACCCCTACCTACAGTATGAGGTTTGAAGGACCTTTAATATAGCTTCAGACAAATTGTTATAATATTGATTTGCCCTGTGTATCCAATGTGTAATAACATATGATCTATTCTACAGTATGTGTTGCATCTCAAATTAGTATCATAGATTGGCCTTCCTTTTTTGCCATCATAAATTATTAAAGATAATACTTTCAGAATGTATAGATGTAAAGCCCTATATTTCTATTAGTGCTATCAGCAGCCACAAATAAGTCACATTTACTGTGTAATAAGCCTTCTATCTTTTTCCAGTTAAAAACCTTTAATTTAAAAGCAGTAGCATGATGTCCTTTTTGCATTAGCAGTATCTTTATGAAGCTCAGATGCTAAAGCAAGTGAATTCCTTTTGCGAGGTAGGCAATCTGTATCCAGGGTGGGAATGGCAAGCTCTGGCACTACCACAAATAACTACTTAGAAAGCGTATGAAAGCCACGTATCCGTACATTAAATGGCTAATGCAATGCATTGAAGAATATGAACCATAAACAGTGTCGAAAAGGTGGTATGATGTCATGAAAACCTTTACAATTATAAGTTAAGGTTAGGATAAAGGTAAAACAGAAGGTTAAGAATTAACATTTGCTTTTTAAGTAAGGCAACTAGAATCCTTTACCCATGTTCTCATATGATCTCCGACAATGTCCAGCCAATAACTTTTTTGTCGGAATATTCTATTGAATATAACACTGTTATAGCAATAAAACTGTACAATAAATCACCTCTGGCTGGAAGAGGACTCTCTGCTCCATAGTTTCTCTTGGAATAAAAACACACTGTACATTTCACGTTTATATAATCTGTTCTATATTTAAATATTCCATCGGTCATATATTTATGTATGTATACATAATACCTTGTTAATTCAACATGTGTATTTGCTACTTTCTTGTTTATTTCTAGTCTTTTAATTTTTATTGTACAATGCCAGGTTTTTTTATGCTGCTACAACACAAACATTTCCCAAATTGGGATCAATAAAGTACTATCTTATGTTATTGTACAAATCCAACATACAATGGGAGATTGTATGACTATCGTAAGAGGACTACTCTATTTGGTTAATACAAGGTGTGGTGTTTGGATAGATTGTGCAGTAACAACGAGTTCACGTAGCCAGTTCGTAATTTGGTCATGAACAATGGAGTGTCTTGTGTTATCTTTTTTTAATTTCGTCTCTTCAGTACGACATTTTCTGTTGGTGTCTTTGTATTAAAGACCCTTCCTCTTGGATTTTTGTTTTCTTCTGGTTCCACAACATCCATAATCTAAAGTTATCAACACGACTTCTTGATTTTCTCCAGACAAGGAACGGCACTATCCACCCATTGGCTCATTCGGACGTTTTACAGGATTAAGACTAGGAAACTGTCCGGGTTTGATTTGTAATTGATTTGGAAATTTGCGTTCTCACGTTATTTCTTGATCATTTTAAGGTTGCAGTGTATCTGTAAAAAGGTCTATAGTTAGCATAAGGAAAAGACTGCTGTAAATAAGAAAAAGGCAAATGTTCTTACTCAAAACGTTAGAGCCACTTTTCCGTTTCCTGAGCAAACAACATCGCAATTTGTTATTCTTGGGATACCCTTTCAATATTGCGAGAGTAACTGCATTTACACATATAGAACTACTCTGGTTTATTTTCAGAAAAAAAAGGATGGTGGGTTTCCAAAGAGGTGAAACACTATGCAGGTTATGCCAGCCTTTCTGAAAACATTTGAATTATTAATTTGTTTGCATACAGCTCAGCTGGAGTACAGTGCATCATCACAGCAGTTAGGGAGCAGGGACTTAGCAGCAGTGAAGGACATAAAGTAAACAAACACAAGCACAGAAACCAAAAGGATGCAGGATACGTTCAGACTGGGGAGCAGTAAATTAGGAAAAGGTTGCTGTGATCATATCAAAAATAGCTTTGAGCATCTGCAGTTCAAAGTCAAGAATTAATCACATTCAACTTTTCACACAATTCTTTCAACTCATTGGAGCTTAGTCATTGTACCTCTTAACTCTCATGCATATCTTTTATATTTGACAATTAAACATTTATCTTAATAACAAAAAAACATCAGTCAAACAAGCTTAGCATAAAATAATTTTAACCTGTTAAGCCCTGCAGGCTTTTTTTTCAAGAAACTGTGTCTCAGGGCTTCTTAACATTAAGAAACCTATTAATGTATCATACCCACTTAACGGGAAGAAACTCAGCTAACTGACGATATGAACCATTTCTTCCGAAACAAAACACAAGTCTCACAAGAAGCGTCTAAATGAGCACTGAGTGAAAAAATGCTGACGCACTTATAGTAGCACAGAACTCACGGTAGAAATACTTATTGGATCTGCACAAACAAGATATCAGCTAGCAAGCTGAGATTCCACGGATTCTAGAAATATAAGTATCATCACTGAGCAATTGAAATTTGCGGTAGGGGAAGCAAACCCAGACATCACAAAACGTAGCTTTACGGAGCAAACACGGAAAATACCTTAGCCGATTTTCTGATCAAAAGTTTTGTTCAATGGCATTAAAACGATAAAAACACTGCTGAAGGTTAATCCATAGGTTAGTCCAATGTGTCTGTGTCACTTTGAAATGATTACTGATAATCCATTCTTCCATTTTTGTCAAAAACTGAGATTTCATATTAGCTGCTATTAGAGCTACAACCCAGTTTCCGGTTTTGGGCATTCTGGCTACGCATCACTCATTCACCAATGGGTAATCTTTAGATGGATTTTAGGAACTTCCCCTCGATTCTATTGGCTCTAACGGTTCAAAAGAGGTGTCAATCATCAAAATCGACCGAGGGAGGGCTAGATATATGGCAAATGCATCCAAATGTCCCCAGAGGTGTTTTTTGTTGTTGTTGCTAAACCTCTCTAAAAAGGTCAAGTGTCACTTGCTTTGCATCAATCTTGATACAGGGTACTTATTATGTTATAGTTTGGATTCCTGAAGCTTTTAGTCTACTATCCCATCATTCAAGGGTGGTTTTCACTATAAGTAATGTTTTTTTCTTTGGACGGACATTATCATTTAATTTTTTTTACTATGTTCAATCTGAATTTACTTTAAAATAAAAAAATTCTATATTGATTCGTTTTTTTTTTACATCCAACTCACAGGTTTATCATTGCTTTGAGAAAAAAGATTATTAATTTACCCCTTTTAGAAGTGAAGATAAGT
>NW_011333040.1:2118146-2118363 GCF_000735185.1 Notothenia coriiceps
AGTCCAATGTGTCTGTGTCACTTTGAAATGATTACTGATAATCCATTCTTCCATTTTTGTCAAAAACTGAGATTTCATATAAACTGCTATTAGAGCTACAACCCAGTTTCCGGTTTAGGGCAAACTGCATGCTCTCAATCCTCAATGGAAATGATTAGATGGATTTCTATTCTATTGGCTCTAACGGTTCAAAAGAGGTGTCAATCATCAAAATCGA
>NW_011333040.1:2118380-2139530 GCF_000735185.1 Notothenia coriiceps
CCCCCCCCCCTTGCCCCTCCTCCACCAATTGACTGCACACTCCTGTATGAGTATTGCTGTGTCAATCATATTTTTTCCAGTTTAGTATTTCTTTGTACTTACTTGATGTTATGTAAGCGTAATGCAGGTGCTGGCATGTGTCTCTCAGGACGCTTCCTTTTTGGTTTACACTTTCCGATGGGGATTCAAGCGGTGGGGTAGCAGGTAACAAAACACATCATTCAAGTATAAGTGGATACGCATTATTCATTCACTCAAAGGATAAATAAATACCCAAACAAACACATTTTGAATGCCATTTTCAGGACATAACTGGCATGATCAGATGATGGGGACCAGGCAAGGGCATTCTTGTTACTACGACAACAGAGACTGCCATGATAGGTCAATTAAGCACACACGCAGTTCAAATTAAAGTGATTTCTCCCAGCTGGTGTATGTTTGATAAGAATGGGTACAGTTGCATAGAGAGGAATTTAGAATAGGGGAATACTGAGAAATGTCAGGTATTTAAAAAAACACTTATTACGTTTGCTGTTGTGTGAAAAAGTATATACTCCATAAGTATGGACTTTTGTTACACATTCAAGTTTAAAACTGAAACACATTTAATAAATGAAGAATAATCAGACCCTCTAAACAAAGATATTCTCACAATGCTGCTGTTAACATAGATAGACTAGTGTAAATATGGCAACTGCAACATCTAAATGAATGTCTTAATTATAATGCAGGGCTATTAGTGAAGACATAAGCGGCCATTTGCCCCTAAAATCAATTGTTATGATAAATTGACGGAAAATAGCTTCATTACGTAATGCTCTGCTGGCAGGAGATGTTTAATTGGCTTTGCTTCCAAAATAGCTTATATTTGACTGTAGTTTGATACTGTTTCTATAACCTGGTAGTTTCTCTGCTCTATGAAACTTTTTTCAAATAATGCCCTGCAGTAATTACAGCATATTAAAAAATGTATTCAACGAAATGTTCAATAACATTCTGTACTTGTTCAGATAAGTCAAGATTATTGCCTCCTTGAAAAAGATCATTTTCTTTTCCGACTGAGGCTTATAAAACCAAAGCAAGCAGTAAAGCTACCTCTCTTTTGACACCACTGAAATTGAATTGGTTTGAAATGAGTTGCGAGGGGAACTTTGATGGCAGGATGGCTGTTTGAAAATATGTACGGTGCAACAAAAAAGTATTGGCACTTTTGATGTAAAATGATACTCTGGCTCTGAGTGCTGGCTTTCAGAGTTGCTCCATAGCTCGCTTTATGCATATAACCAAATGATAGAACTATGCGGAAGAACATTAATGCTGAACATACTGTAAAGACAGCATTGGTCAGACATCTCTTGTTCATTGTTGTATCATCTTTTTAAAGCTTTTTTCATTCTTAATCACCTAATTCTAAGAAACGTTTTTTCAATTATTTTGTATAGTTTTTGGGAGAAACTCAGATTTTCTGTCGATTAAATCATACAAGTCAATAAGGCTGCACTCTGTGACGTTTTGGTGTCAGCAAAAATTGTTCTGGCTGACCTTTTTCCATGCCAACATAATGGAGAAACTCAGTTTTACAGGTCTGGCACTTAAACAAGCGAATCAATCATTGACTAAATCTTTGAAGTGTCTTAGGGCTGCCCCTTCTACATCAATTGGGCATATAATAAATCATTGTTGTCTTTTCAACTAAGCTTTTTTGAATCAATTAGTTTGCACATGTCTTTAGGCTTTTTTAATGAATGGGGAAACTCAGTTTTACAGATCTGTCGATTAAATCAATTGTCAAAATTGTATGTGTGTTATATGACTAATAATTTCTTCACTTCCCTTCACTTGAAAGAGTTTTGTTCTTTCAGTTATTTACATTATTGCTTTCATTAATTAATCCTGCTAATCCTAGTAATGGGGTCATTGATGGGAGAGAAATATAATTAAGATATATTTTTAATGGCACCACCATGCATATGCTGTAAGTATCATCTTCACAAACTCATCAGTATGGAGGAGCTTTAAGAAAGGGGATTATACAGGGTAAGCTGTAACGTGACATTCAGCAAACCACTTAACCATGCATGTCCGTCCCCCCTGCTGCCGGCACCTGACCCCCTGTTTTAGCCATGAAGACTTCCCTCTTTCCTGCCATCGGTCTCTATTCCTCCTCACTCTTTTTTAGGCCATCCTCTTCTCCTTCTTCATTTTAACCTCACTCTTTTCATACACCCTCACAACTCTATGCTTACTCATCGTCTGCCTGTGTATGGAAAACGTATTCAGGTTTGTGGTGAGCAGGTTGAGCTTACAACCACCAACATTTAAGAATTGTAAAAAACGTAGATATTGCTCTACAACTATTTTAAGGCCACAGACAGAAGTTTTTGAGTAAACCTTATACCTATAACATTTGAATAGATGATTTGAAGTCAATCAACCCAGAGAACAAGTTTCTTCTCATAAAAAATATATGTTGAAGTGAAATGATGTTGTTTATTGAAGATTGTAGCATCCTGTTGTCTGAAGTACTGTACATCACCACGCCCACCTGTCAATAGGTCATTCATTTCCCAGAAGTAACGCCTCAAATCATTCAATCATTCAATCACAACTCTTGGCGTAGTAATCTCTCAGTCCTGACTGACTGCACGGACAACTCAAGACTTTACCATCATTTTGCTCGTTTGATCCTTGATGTTACTTTTACTTCTTTAACATTTCCAACAGAGTTTAACAGCATCTACAGTAGTAGCATATAGTATGCATTTAGCAAGGAGCGTTATCAGGTCGAGTAAACGGCCGTTATCAGTGTTTACCAGTGTTATAGATAACAGAAAGGGCCTGCTAAACACACTAGTAGGATTAAAATAGATTCATACCCCTGATCCCCGACTGAAGACAGACAAATGACGAAAACAACCTGTAGCATCAGTAGTTATGACTTGAACAAAGGTAATCAGAGTAGTATAAAACATCAGCAAACAACATGTGGTTGTCTTTGTGTTCACAAAATGTCCCTTTCCCTTCCAAAACATTTAGTTATTTCAACCCTGACCGTCATCTTCTCCTAAACCCAACAAAGTAGTTTTATGTTGTAACCTAAATATATATTTTTTGTCTTAAAAACATTAGGTTTCCTTTATTTTTAAGGCTTGTTGCCTTTAAGTCTCCACTCTCACTTTTACAAAACTAGTAGGTGCAGTTTAGCTGGACTGTCAGGTAGGTTTAACAATAACCATGCCCTACCAACGTCCATTTAATGACATTCAAAATGTGTGGTACATTTACAACACAGTCTATTACAACTGTGATTTTGGGATAATTGTCTGCAGGTATTTCTGTAATACCTGTAGACAATTATCTCCAGGCACTATAGAATTAGTGATTTGTAAAGAAGCCTATCTCCATAATTGTTCAACAACGTACTACAAGTCCCATCAAGACGTCCTCCACACAAAGGGAGAGGGATTTGCTTGACAGTTGGATGTGACTGTCACAGCTGGTAATGAATTAGTCAGACTTGCACATTGCCAGCGAAACGATCATTACACATCCACACCAAGAACATGAGACACACATTGACAGTGTATTACTTGGGATTCCTCAGACAAAATGTGCTACGGTTGAAATCACAGAGCAGTATATTTTCTACCAATGCCTCAGCGTTTCCCCCTTCAAACTGGAGGCTTAAACATGATGTAAACTTGTGATATTGTGTGGCTTTGGCTTGCTGTCATCACGTCTCAGTGATAGCATTTAAAGTAGGCTAAAGCTGCGTCTTTCCCGTGCCGACATTCAGACTTTTGGGTTTCCTGTCAACCCGGGATCCCCGGGCTCTTTCGACTCTTTCTCAAGAATAAAGCTGATTGCATTGTGCTAGTGGTGGTTTAGCGTTGAACGTGACTGCCTGAGGAACATAAGCAAGTGAATTCAATGTTATCCAGTAAATCTCCTTCTTTAAAATTGCATCCCTCTAGACATGCTTTCATGTATTGTCTTATACGTCTTCTGTTTCCTTTTTCGAGACTGCATATTGAAGAACATCACCACCATCATTTCTACTACTCACATCTTCGACATGTAATGTAACAGTATATCTCTGAGACAGGGCAATCATGTTTACCTGGCTAAGTTACCTTCTCTATTTGACTTTCTATTCCTGAATTAGCTTTAAGCTCAAAGCATCGCAGCTGTCAGACTGCTCCCTCAAAGTGTGTGTATCGCCCACAGACACCTTCGCGCTAACACGGCTAGCAATTCACCAAGATCATCCTCGCTAATTAGATTGTGGGCACACTTCTGGACTCCAGTACGAAACACACTCAAAAACACACTCAAGAAAACAAATAAATACAAAATAGCACCCCTCCAGAGGCAGCAATGTTCATCCAAACCAAGTTTTTGAGAGTGTGTGGCCAGATAGCTTGCTCTGTATGTGTGTGTGCTGCTGAGGAGAGTTGTAAGATAAAGGGTTTTCCATGTGATCTTCAGGTGTTAAGTGGAGAGAACAGTGGTGACCAACAGCAACATATTGATTTTCTGGTCCAGCAGTGACAGAGGGCCTTTTGTCTTACATCTCCTATCTGCTCTTCGATCCTGCTGTTCTATGATCCCTGCTGCTGCTTTAACAACCCGCATTGATGCTTCATTAAGGACCCTTTAATTGAATTCTACTGGATTATTTGTTGTTGTTTTTTATCCTAACTTGTGTTTCCATGTTAATGTGGAATTAAATTAGCAGTGTAGAGAAAGAATAATATGATTTTCATTTGTTTTAACTAGAGCAGTAAAGATTAAAGGGGCCCTATTATGCTTTTTGGGGTTTTCCCTTTCCTGTAGTGTTATATAGGTTTCTCTGCATTTAAATGGTCTGCAAAGCCCCCCACTTGCCTGAAACACCTCGATGTTGGTCCTTTGTTTACTTCTGTAACATAGTGGCATCACCAGGTGACACTTGCCCTTTTCCTGGCTACTAGCTATATAACACATTGTACGTGATAAGGGCTAAGGGTTGGGATATCTCTAAGCGGTTGACCAATCAGCAATCACAACAGAAAAAATAAAGCACTTTCTGAACATTAAAGCACGTAAACATGTCACAATAGAGGCACCACATACAGATTAAAAAACCTGAACAAATTATCATAATCATCATAATAGGGCCCCTTTAAGCTATTCGTTGTTAACTTTTATTCAGCAACTATTTAATCATTGTGTTTCTTGTATTCTCTATGTCAGTAAACTAAATATCCATAAGTTGTGGACAAAATCTGAAATTGGAGGACGTCATTCTGAGCTTTGGGAAACATTTTTCGGACATTTTATAGTCAAAATGACTAATTCATTTACCTATAAAATAATCAACAGAATAATTGACAATGAAAATAACCCTATGTGCATACCTTGTTCCGACCTGAAGGGCTGTTATCTCTTTTATATAAAATATTTTCGGTTATATCTTGGGTTAATTGGAGCTATAAAAAGTGTAAAGTGATATTAACTTGCGGATGTTCCTAAATTTTTCTGGTTACTCTGTGTTGAAGATGGTGGCAGATGGATTGGCTGTGGTATCTGATTGAGCTGCTCTTTGAGTCTGGAGGGCTTATGGTAAATATAGTCAATTCTGGGATGAATCTCAAGGCTCTCATCAGCACGAACAACACCCATGTTTCAACGCAATTATGGGGTCGCCATGAAATTGTCAAGAACTTAATATCTAAAACCTTAATTTTCTCAGACATTTTAATGGTAACAAGCCCCCTATTTAGCATGTAGCTAATTAGCAGTTTACAAAACTAAATAAATGGTTTATAACAGTATTATAAAGAAGTAAGCAGATTTAAGTTTATGTTTGTGTATGGAGACATTTTAACTCTCTCTTCAGTCCCAATGATATGAAGTTTAATTTATTGACACATTTTCATTATTAAACAATTACAATTGCCCTACAACTACATTATAGTTGTTTTTTCAGCCTGTAAAGTGTTACCCGATTAACCTTTATTTTTATATTGCTTTCTGGAACAGATTTGTCATAGGGAGATTTAACAATAAATCAGGACATGCTGTCTATCAGACGGGATAAAGGAACACAAATAAATATATAAAATATTTAAAGAAAGGAAGACATTAAGCATATTAAATATATGTTTTAGTTTTGATATGTAACCTAGACTATCTGAAACTGATACAGGATTGCTGCTGCAGAATATTTCTTGTAACAATAATCAACACAAATGTAGCTTCGAACAAACCATTTTGCTAAAAATGAAGCAGAAGCCTTGGCATAATAAAGTTGAAGGGTTTCAAATGGCCTGAGGGTGAAGCCAAAAAAAACATCATGTCCAAGATGACAAGGGTAAATCTTCTGGTGAGCATAAAGTAAATGTGTTAATTTATTCCATGGTGATTTGTTTGATAATTGTTTTAGGTCTAAATGGAAGCTGTATTATACATTTTTTTGGAAATTCTGCAGTAAGATTTCAAAGTTGCTTGCGAAGCATTTCATTGTGGATCATATAGAAAGGTTGGCCTGGTGGTAGTGCAAGGTGAAGTGTCAGGGCGTCAAGAAGATTATTAGAAATCATCCTCTGGGGACAATGAATATCCAGCTCCAATGTCATGGTGGTCTGGTAAGTAGTTGCTGAAATATCTTGTGTTAGCCTAAAGAATCGCCAGGTGGCAGGCAATACATCCAATTACTTCAAGTTTCCATTAACATTGTGAAGACGGAGGTACGAAAAGGTTGTATTAGTCAAAAAGTAGAAGATTAGCTGGCAGGGCTACACGATATTGATAATCTGACTTTTTCTTCCTGCAAAATATAATGCGATTTGCAAATCAAAAAAGGCACAAAGGGGAGAAGATAAACCCAAATGTGTTGGCCATTAGGCGCCCACATTTCACCCGCTGTGTAAAATCCCCATCGGCAAGATCACACCTGTTGAGAAGTGTGAAAAATATAACCTAATACGGTTAAATGTGTTAACTGTGGCAGGCCTTCAATGTAGGTCGTTAATAGGATTTACTGGATTACTTATGTAACTCTGCACATTTTTGTATCAAGATATTATTAATTTGAGCTGTTTGGGTTAATTTGACCGACATAATATAACTATTTTCAAAAGATTGATTCTAAAACTATATACTGTGCAGCCCTTACATCTGGCTGCATTAGCTTCCTTATGTTATCACAGTCCTGTAAACTGTGACATGAATAGAACACTATTTTTAGGACTGCCGTCACTCCAGATGTGCGCTGATTTCATTCGGCTAGTTTGCTCTAGCTGTCATCGAGTGAAACTGTTGCATCACTCGACTGAACAGTGTGTGATTTCACTTTGTTTGGCCTTTTCTGACTTGTTGGATAACTACCGTTAGCTAGCCAGCTGTCTGCAGATACCGGGCTAATGTCTTGTCAAGAAACAAAAAAAGCAGCAGAAGTGGAAACGGCGTGCACTCTTTTTTGTACTCTATATGTGCTCAAACTGATTATTAAAGTGGATGTCTGTGCTCTGTTTAGTTAAAGCATCTGGCACTGACAGTCTGTGTTGGATCATTTCAAATATGCATAACCATGAGATGGCAGATGGTGCAGGTATTTGCAGATTCAGTCCTAAAACAATCATGTTTTGCCTTGCTGCATTTTGCAAAAATAGTTTTTGTTTAAATAACGTTTTATTTATGTGGCTTCATTCAGAGTTTAGATAGGGCTGAGCGGTCAGCCCTATCTAAACTCTTATGGCTTAGAGCTTCAGCAAAGATATTTTTCAAAATAACTAATAGTAATTCCTTAATGCTTTTCCTGCAGCAAAACATAGGTGGAATATACACAGACACATACTGTACAGTGTATTCCTGTACAGTGTTAAGTATACTCCAAGCCCCCATTATGACCATAAATCCCCTATAACGCTGCTTTTTAATAATATATCGGATACATGAAGATGCAGCATTTTTGACGCTATTGAAGTCATCCGTGATTCTTTATCAGAAAACTTGAAATAATAAACTACACACTAAATATCTATCTTCCCGGAAGGTCCAACAGTGATCCTATTACAATAATCCTAATATGCTTTTGAGCTCGATTGACATAAAGTCTAACAAATCTCTGCCTATTACCCTCTGCAGCACTTCCCTTGTCTTCGGGGGCTTCAGTCTTCATTATGTTACGTGTCATAGAGTTAAAGAAAAAAAAAATGTCAGAAGCTTAACAGTGTTCTCTAATTAAAAGGCACTTTATAAATCAGTTAGGCAGTTTGTGACCTAAATGTTACTAAATAGATTAATATTCTAAATTTAACCAATGGCTTTTATTTGAGTTGACAAGTTGGGTGTAAAGCGAATGATTCACAAATTATCCTAATTGACAAGAATAGGCTGAAACTGCACTCAGTACAGAATTTTAAAATGCACTAATTTAATGGCTACTGTATAACTGTCAAATTGTTTTCCTCTAACTAACTTGGAGGTAGGGTTTAAGGCTAGTTAAAGTGTGCAAGCTCTATGGGCCCAATGGATGCGAAAGACTGCCAGAAGATCCAGGGATGACCCAAGTATTACTTTTTCTCTGGAGTCAGACCATTTTGCCTTTATGCGCCACTGAGTAAAACTCTCATAGAAATTGAAAAGGGACCCGCATTCAACGCTGTTTCCAGTTCTCTTTATACGTCCATATGAAGAAGAAGATTAGAAGATATACTTTATTTATCCCTTACAGGGAAATCTCTTTCCCCACTCTGTTGTGTTTACACACATTACACACACAGGCGAGGATATACATGCACAAACACATAGGATATACATGCACACACACACAACCACATGCAGATAGGAGAGGTGGCAGAGCAGAGAGGCTGCCAGGTACCCGGTGCCAAGGGAGCAGCTTCGAGGTTAGGTGCCTTGCTCAAGGGCACCTCGGCAGTGGCCTTGGAGGTGAACTGGCACCTCTCCAGCTACCAGCCCATTCCATCTTTTTTGTTGTTGGTCCGATCGGGACGTGAACCGGCGACCCTTCGGTTCCAAGACCAAGTCCCTTACAGACTGAGCCACTGCCACCTCATATATGAACCGTTTGCAAAACAAAACACTAAGGAACCAACATAGGCGGCGCGTGAGGCTCAGGTTTGGGAAGGCTAAATAACTTTTTTTTACCTGACGCTGCCCGCCCCCGGCGTCTATAGAAAAGAGATCAACTCAGTGAAAGCACCGCCTGCTGACCAATCAGAGCTCAGTGTGCGGAGTTTAAATCTATCAAGTCATATTACAGATAAAGGAAATACAGTTTAAACTGCCGTATGCAGAGAAGACGCCGACGTGTCGCACTTATTGTTCATATCACACTGATATCACATCATCAATCAGATCATCGATCATATAATATGACAATATTTCCTTATCTGAGTCAGCTTCTCGAGCCGTATATGGCCGTGCAACACTTACTTTGTCACATATACTGTATGCAGACGTATTATTTTAAGCAACACATTAAGTTGACGAAACACTTAACTCAAATGTAATAAAAGTCAGATCCCCTCGTGTCTTAGATGCGGCAGTATCATAAAACTGTTGTACACTTTCAAACACTCGGTAGTTATTTTTTAACCAGTTGTTCTATATTCTCCTTGCAGGTGCAACTATGTGGCTTGTATCCTGGTTTATATGTTTAAGTCATGGATTTTTGAAGTTCATATTTGTCTAATATTAGTTTACTTTTCATGAATGAAGTATGACGCTGCGCTGTCAGTACACTTGACCCTGTTTGTTTTTGGTCCTAACCCCGCCCCTTTCACGTGAACGCCCTCTCAGCTGGAGAGAGAAACCCTGGCTTGATTTACCGAGTTGATAACCAGCGTCGTAGGACCGCTTAGCGGGATCTCGCTTGTTAGGGTTAGTTAAGATAACTCAAACATATCCAGGGTCTGTTGAACTAGCTTCGTAGTACAGGGCACAGGTGGCTGCATAGCAGCGCTAATGTCAAAGACACAAACATTATACATTATATTTTTCTTTTACCAGGATGCAGTGACACAAATATTTGGGAAGGCTTAGCCTTCCCTAGCCTACAGTACCCGCCGCCCCTGGGAACCAACTAAAGCTAGCCAGCTTGGTTAGCAAGGTGAATCCTTAATTCACGCCCACTGTTTTATTAAATGGGATGCTAAATGTGGCTCAGGGAAAAGAAGCCTAAAACAAAATGTGCTTGCTTGAAGAAGCAAGAGTTTCCTGTAGTAGTACAACAGAATGCAGAACAAGGCCTGGAGGTAACGCTCAGGATCACCCGGTTCAGCCTGGCAGTCTGTACATTGGGGCAGACTCGGGGCACTTCAATGTATAGTGTAAAAGAAGATGAAGCCCTGTGGCTGAGCCTACATATGAAGCCTGACAAGAAAAATCTTGGCTCCACTTCTTCTTTTGGTCTCTCACTTATTCAACATTCACCTCCCAATCATTTCCCCAGTCCACTGAAGAATCAAGGTAGCAAAAAAGCCTTTTAACATACTTTTAACAGAAATCGAATTGACTCTCATTAGATGTACGATTGCAATCGGTACAGTAAAGTCATAACTTATTATTTTGTATACCTTATTCCTTAAAGTAGCAAAGAAATCAATGAAGAAGCTCCTTTTCCTAACTTATGTTATCCAAGGCGACTTCTTCCGGTGGTTTTCCCATGGAAGGCAGGGGTAGGATTATCATTGTTGTGTTCATTGTGTGTTAATGGCTGTGTTTTAAGGGTTAGGGTCAGTAAAATAAAAAATCAGCCCCGGAAATATATTCAAGGTACCATCAGTCTTGGAATAAGGTGGATTTGCTTTGAATGTTATTGCATACAATACGTTTTTACAACTATGTATTTTGCAGATCTTTTCCTATCGGATATCAGTTCATAGAGACATTGGATTTGTGTATCATAACATTGTTTATTGCAGGAGAATACAAGAAACAGCCTTCAGCTTTTTCTTTTTTTTAATTCAAGGGTTCCTCTTTCTTAGAAGTAGGTAGCAGACGAGCAATTTTATTCAAAAATGCAGCACTCTGTTTATGGTTTGCTAAGCTGCTTGTCGTCCACAGATGTTGACTAGCAGAGGAGAGCAGCTTGACAGCTCATGTAATGCATCTCTTTCTAACACTCAAAGTGGAAACAAGGCAATATAAAATCCCAAGGCGGGCTTTTTCCCCAACACTGCAATTCTTGGAAAGTTTTCACAAACCACTCTGACCATTCCATTTTTAAACATACCCATAAAAGTGTCCCACTGGCAGAGACTTTACCTTCTCAAACAGCTTCAGCTGACAGGACTACCTATTATATAACAGCTTTAAACTGCCGGGTGATTTGTGTGTCAATTTACCCTTTTCTATGCGCGAAGATGCACACTCGATGCTGTTTCAGCTTACGGATGGTTGACATAAACAGATGTTAAGGATGTTCGGGCACTACCATTTGCGAGTCACATGTGAGAGTTTGAGAACAGACCAATTTGTGCTTCTGTACTCACATGCAACATTGAATGCCTCATCAGATTTTACGCATTTGGGTATGTTGTTGCTAGTGCATTTTTAATAAGAGAACAGTCTCTTACAGAGACTTTACCCTCCCCTATGCTATCTGACTCAGTAAGGACATACTACTGTGTGTATCCTTACACTACATGGGGTCTTACCATGGGCTATGTTCTCTCCCATTTACCAACAAAATACAAGCAGAAATTGCTATTTTAAAATCAAAAAGGATATGTATCTGTTGCAAATGTGAGCAATTAGCATAGACTGCAGCTCTGTTTAAGTTCTCTCTATTTGAAACCAGAGGCTGCATGTACAGTATATGGTTTTTGATGTGTGTGTAATTGTGTGTTCTACAGTACTTCATTCTGTGTCTTTGTTTTTCTCTTGAACATACCTTCATACAGTTCTCTCACTATTGTGTGAATTTGTAGCTGGCCAATATCACTCTTGCCAATGTTTGTTAGATATAAAAAAATTGTGTAAAACAGGGCCAATCAATTAATATAGAAAAATATCTGCAGAATAATCAATAATACAAATATTAGTTCAAGCACTACACATTACCCCCGAACTTGTAGTATTGGTGGTGCTGGTTCGCAATTATTCTAACGGCCTGTCCACACACAGGCATGAACAAAATCTTGAAAAATCTTGATGCTGGGCGTGTCTGAAGCTTGGCGATTTTTTGCGACCAACAACCAATCACATGAATCTCCCGCCTCCGACATACGAAGCAATAGCAATGTTAAAACGAAGTAAACTGGATATAAAATATGAAAACAAGTTGTTTCTCAGAATTGAAGGGGAAAAACACAAAAGCATTGTACACAATTTAAACCTATCAATGTCATTTAATTAACAAAGGTAATCTGGTGTTTTTGAGTTGATGAGTCACATTGCATTTAAGAGCTGCCGAAATAAACGGATGCCGTGCTTCCATGAGCGTCAAANTCTCCACTACTCATCAACTCAAAAACACCAGATTACCTTTGTTTACTTAAACGACATTGATAGGTTTAAATTGTGTACAAGGTACACAAGGTTTGTCGCAAAGCGGACAGGCGTCGTCACAACAATAGCTGGGGATTGTGGGTAGTGTAGTCTCTTTGGCGCTCCACATTTCAGAGAAAACAAGTTGTTTCTCAGAATTGAAGGGGAAAAACACAAAAGCATTGTACACAATTTAAACCTATCAATGTCTTTTAATAAACAAAGGTAATCTTGTGGTTTTGAGTTAATGAGTAGTGGAGATACCACTGTCAAATCAATCGACAGCAAGGAGAATACTTACTTCCGGGTGTACAATTCTCCGTTATCCAATGGGAATGAATCACATTGCATTTAAGAGCTGCCGAAATAAACGGATGCCGTGCTTCCATGAGCGTCAAATACCGCCGCCGATGGGAATACATTGCAATCAGTTGGAAGCTCTTTGCATCTGTTTATGAAGCTGAAGGAGCCTCGGCGCGTCCAACTGCACGCCACGTCACCCTGACCAAGCGTCGCTCCTGGACGTTTAGGGAGTGAGAGTGTGTTGCTTAAAGAGGCCCTATTTTGCTTTTTGGGGTCCATTTAACATCACTGTAGTGTGTTATTTAGGTTGTTGTGCATGTAAATGGTCTGCAAAGGCTACAATCCCTCAGTTATCTCCCTCACTCTCAAAATACCTTTTGAGCATTAATGTAAACATGTCACAGTAAAGGCACTAAACACTAATATGAACCTGTAAATTAGCATAATAGGGCTCCTTTAATTTCCAACCTTATCATCCAACTCTCAGCCAGAAAGCAATTCACCCTAATTCCCAAGTGGAACTTTAAATGTACTTGGTAAATGAAGGTAAAGCAAAAATTAACCCTCCTCCTCTTTTTCTTCCTCTTCTTCCAAATAAGTCAGAATCTTTTTTTAAATCACGCCATCTTACCCCCTCACAATGAGTCGGTAACTACAACGTGTAGCGACTCACATTATCTAAGTTGGATTTTCAGCTCGACTATATACGCACGCTAACTTTCTTGATGAGAATTCAGGTTGTCCTTACACATTTTACCCCCTCCTAAACATGTATGGACTCATCACAAGATGGACTCACTCAGACGGCTTTAATGAAGCGAATATTTTCCAGACAACTTGTTCCTGCTTTGTCCTCATGAAGCAAAGTAGCACTCACATCACTAACTTTGAACGTCCTGTAATGTTGCACGCCATCGTTCAGCTGTATTTTTGTATGTCATCCCTTGTGTCCGCTGGCTGGCAGTGTAGTGTGGATATTGCAGAGTTGAGGGTGGGGGGGACGAGGTGGGATTCAACCAACAGTGAGCACCACATAAAGCCTTTATCACACCTAAACGGCTCCGTCTCCCAACGCCAGAGTGAGATAAGCACTGCTCATTCATCTGTAATGATGTGGAAGCAAGAACCAACTGAAGTGAGTTGAGAAGGAAAGGCTAACTCTGGCACAGTGGGGATGGTGGAAAAGGTTGCAGGGCAAATGAGGTTTGCCTTATTCACTTCTCAAAAGATACTTGTGGATATTGTGTTTTCTGGGAATTCAAGTTCATTACAAGATGAGTGTTGTTTTACACTTGAAAGGACTGTGATTATCTGCAAGATGAAAAGTGAATCGGGGCTCACATTATATCACGTTTCCCTTGGACTAAAAATGTAATTTCTGCAAACAGGCCAAATATTCTTAAAAACTAAAACCTGTTTTCACGTGCTTATTATAAGCTCATGATTTCAAGTAATAATTGCAAAGCCTACAACTTTGAGTTATTCATAGTTGGACATATTCTAAAGTTAACTTCTTAGTTGGCAATAGATATTTCCAATATTTCAGGTAGCATGAAAGTAAACTCTCCGATTTTCATGTAAATGTCCAATCATTTTTAATAGTAAATATACTAAATTCAAGCAATACATTCCTCAGTGTGTGCATTGTTTTATATATGTAGGCTAGCAGGATGCATAGTGCAATACAGTCAAATACCCAACTCAGATAGAACACTGTAGAATATATGCTTGTCCAAGATTTTCTTCAATTATATTTTAAGATGCCATTTTAATTGTGATTTATTGAAATGTAGCTAGTTTACAATACAAGCAAAGGGAACAAAGAAGTCATGTCCTTGAACGCATCTAGAGTTACCCTGGCTACCAAGGGGTGGAGAACATGAATAGCTCTTTCTTGCATCCAACTGTGTCACTGTCAGGTCAAATGACAGCGCTGGATGCAAGAACAACAGATGTTAAATCTGCAAACTCGGCTTTCTCCATCAATAAAGAAGGATTGTCATAATCGACTACATTTACCATAAACACTGATTGGATATCCACATAAAAGGTGGTAATTTTCCCTTTAAGGAACATTTAAATGAAACCAATGAACTACTAATTACATTTATTGCTAAACCTACCATACTGCCTTTGGCATGTTCATGTTCAAACTTACAAATCTGAGTTCATCTGCAAATTTGCACATATTTTTTGGGAGGCGTTATAGAAGCCACTTCTTTAGATTTGAGGTAAACGGTTATTCGCATATTTAGCGAGGACGTGAAATTTGACAGAAGTTGATTTTGAGACACAGTTGTGGAATGCACTCTAGACACTGATCCTAGAAAGAGCCTTTAGGAAATTGAGAGTGACCCAATTGGCCAACAGCAAGCTACAACTATCAGGTAAAGTGGTGATAAAATGCAGCCTACAAAAACTGTGTGAAGATTGATAATACAATCAGATGGCAGAAAGGACCATTTATGTATAGAGAAAAAACAATAACTGGATGTACATGACTCTCTTTGGTAGCTGTAGGTTAAGAATCAATGCTCAAGTTGCATAGCATAAAAACAGGTGCATTAATAGTGGCCAGATATGAGTACTCTGGAAAGACACCAATGGTAAATGTAATTGTACTAATTTAAACACAGAAAATGCAATATAGTGGCATAAGTTCTGGTATACTCCTTTTTTAAACATCATTTCCTCTGCACTAGTGATTGTTTATCTTTCTTTGCTTCATTTTCTTGGTTCTGTGCAAAAAGATTACTTAGTTGGCTTCTTTGTAGATTTGTCATGCATTTAAGGGTAATACCGTCAGTTCTTAGATTCTTACTAACACCAACTTTTTCCGGTCAAATTATTATCTTTAAGACGACTAAATCACATGACTTAACGCATATAATCACCATCTTGTGGTAGACAGAATAGCAAACTTTAGGCTCAGGGTAATATAAATGTACTACATCTGCAGCCAAGTGTCATTATTCCCTCTTTTTTTGAGCTAACAGACACTTCATCTTGATTTAAATCATCTTAGCTATATTGTCCTCTTGTGCCTTTTAAAACACACCGAGGGGACTTAAAGAGCAGACCAATTCTCACACACACTGACTCAAACCTGCTGTCTGTGTCTTCCAGGTGTAATTGGCTTCCTGACTGCAGCTCTGGACCCATCAGGAGTTCCAAAGACGAAGGCGGATGAGACCACAGAGTCTACCTGAGAATGATACCTGTCACCCTAGGAAAACCGTTGACCTGTCCCCTTCCACATATCCTATTTTTGCCTTTATTTCCCATCACCCACTGATTTTGTGATCCCTTTCCACACCCAACTTAACTCCTATTGATATGACTAAAAGAGCCTTTATTTTGGACATGTTGTTTTTTCCTCTCAATGCTGCCAGCCACCAAGGCTATGGTGGGAAGCGTCACTTTAGTTCTCAGCGGGTCGCCAATCACTGCCTGCTGTGGCTCTTGGGACTGGTGCTTCACCTCACCCTTTCCTCATGTCAACGGGTTGACCTGAAATACCCCATAGTGTCCACAGGCTATGGAAAGATCCGTGGTATCAGGAAGGAGCTCAACAATGAGATCTTGGGCCCTGTGGAACAGTTCTTAGGTGTGCCATACGCCACCGCACCCGTCGGTGAGCGCCGCTTTCAGCCTCCTGAAGCTCCAGGCTCATGGCAAGAGATTCGCAATGCCACCCAATTTGCACCAGTCTGTCCCCAGAATGTCCACGGGGTTTTACCTGAGATCATGCTACCAGTGTGGTTCACAGACAACCTGGATGCTGCAGCGACCTACGTTCAGAACCAGAGCGAGGATTGCCTTTACCTCAACATCTATGTACCCACTGAAGATGGTGAGTTGTTTTGTTTGACACATATTTGTATTGGCATTTATTTTTCCCAGCAGGAGAGATTTCATAAATGTATACTCCCTCAAAAAAGAAAAAAAAAACATAAATAAAAAAGTTACAAAAACTGAGAAATACACATTTTTGTAGTATAAAATAGTAGTGTATATAATAACTTAAAACATATAAATTAAAACATTACAAATAAAAAAAAATTAAATGGGCAAGGTTGCCTTTATTTTTATTTCAAAAAAAGAATTTCCCCTATATTTGATAGAAGGTATCAGGCTTTTCTTTAAGTTTGATTTTACTAAAGCCTGCGTCACACTGTCCCGAAATTGACACCAGATTGACACACGATTATGGAATTGTGAATTTCGCACGAAGATGTCCCCGAGCTTGGTCAACAGCCAAGCAACAGCCGAAGCAAGTACGATGCCTACAGAAGGCCACACGATGGCACCCGAACCACACACTCCTTCATGTTGTTTCCATAGCAACAACAACTTCCTGTCAACAGCGTAAACTTGCCTTCAAAGCATCTAAATAAAACAGGAAGTTAACCTAAATTACATTTAAGACATACAACTGCAACGAAAGTAACAAAAACAATGTAATATCCTTTTCAGTTTCACAGAACACAAATTGTACTATAATACGATGGCTACACAACGGCATTGCGAGGGCTTCAAGTAGTCGTGTTGCCTTCCTAAGACAATCGGGCAGCTTCTTGTTTCCTTCGTATTGTCTTCGTTTGGCGAAAAATGCCCGATGGCACAGATGATCACACGAAGATGACACGATTTGACGAGATGGCCTTACGAAGGGCAAAATGCACACACATATTTAACACGAAAATGAACCATCGCCCGGTCTTTCGGCAATTTTTTGGCATTCCAAAGATTTTGCCACCGCTCATGAAGTTGTTGCTGGAGCCTGAGAAACTCCACCGGCGGTCATACGATGGCTTAAGATGCCCTCATGAATGGCCCAATGTTTTCACGATCAGAGCCGAATTTGAACATTTCCTTTATCGTGTGTCCATCTGGTGTCAATTTCGGGACAGTGTGACGCGGGCTTAAGGCCATACAATTAGAGATTTTTTTTCACCAGTGACTGATTGAGAGTTTTTCTGGGTTTTTCCAAAAGACAGATATTGTTTAGCTTGAAGAAGAGAAAAAACAAAACGACACAATTCTTGGTGTTATTAAGTATTGGAATCACAGGAAAAATGAAAAAATACAGAGTATTTGGAATTCTTGTAATTTTGCTAAAACTATTTTTAGAACATGGAAGATGGTAAATTCGACTAAACTCCCATGCTAGCTATAGAAGGATATACTGTAAAGTCAGTCTTGGAGTTACAAACTTTGCATTTTAATGGGGCAGAACAAGAAGAGAGTAGGCCTGAAACAATTGGTTTGAGTGTAAGAACACCTTGTACTTCTCTAACTGTATTCTAATTTCATATTTCTGTCAGTGTTCCAGGACTCACAGGAATAGTGCCATTCTGATCAGTTAACCAGGATTATATCCAGTGAAAGGAGAGCTCAGGATATTACCAGATCTGATAATGTCCTGTTCTGTAATAATGTCAGTCTTAATTAGTATTGTTTTCTCCATTACTATTGATAACAGTTAATAGTTTCCTAGATATATATAATTACGGCATGGTAACATTTATAATCTTTCTTGTGCTAATACTCTTCTGTGCAATTAGATACACTTTACATTTATTTTCTCATATTTAATTAATCCTAGCATTTGATGAATATATTAAAAAAAACTAGCTGCTTTTTGGGACAATTAGCCACACTGTGACATGCTAGGTTTTAGCTTGATAGACATTAACTTGCTTAAATCATGTATGAACATAACATCTAAAATACTAGCTGCGGTGGCTCGCTAAGTTGTTTTGTTCTCAAGTGAGTCCATATTTAATTATATTACCTAATTTAATTTAAGTCAGTGTTATCTAGAAAGCCGCTAGACTAGAATAAATACTTAGCATTACAAAAGCTAACATAAAGTTGACACTAATACTTTTTAGAAGGTTAGTACGCTACTGTAATTTGAATGTTGCCTAGTTTCATATCAACATTTTTTAACAGAATTTTCCCTCAAATGTTTTTTTCAATCCATACACCATTTGTGACATGAGAAAAAAAAAGAAAAAAACATTTCAAACCAACAAGCGTGTGCAGCCAAAAGCAGCCTATATGCAGTAAACATGCTAGCAGGTTAGCTCATTAACTCCATGCTAGCTTGGCATCCATTGTCGGTCATGTGAACTTCACCTTGCCAGCCATTGGTGTCAGTTTGAGAGTATATTAAAAAGGCATTGCGTAAAGAACAACAAGTAAGCTGGAATAACCACCATATTTTAATCATTTCAGTACAGAAAGACTAACATTCACTTTATTAATACTGTAAATGACCATTTTGGAAGAGGCTTTATTACCCTCCCTTTAGGTTTGTATTGCTTGGAAGCTGCACTGTGGATTCTGTGGTCAAGCTTTAATTATTGTTGTAGCATCTAGTTCAGGAGAAAATATAACAATTACAATATGTTGCTAAAGAAAACCTTGTTTGTTCTACCTCCTGGCGCAGAATTAGCCAAAATCCCTGTAATGCAAAACCTCCACCTCTTCATGGGCTACCTGGGTGTTCTTCTTGTATTAATGATCCAGTGGAGAGTGGTTCAGAAAGCAGATTGGCAGGTTAAAGAACACAGGATCAAAGTGTATGTCTTGCTGCAAAGCGTATGTATCACAGAAGCAACGGCTCAGGATAAAATGTAAAAATATCTATCATTAATGGGCTCACCTGAGAGTTGCGTGAGTGAGCGCAAGAGAACACATGTTCATGCATTGCTGCTCGTAGGAAGTCTAACTCTATGGTTAGTCCAGTGATGCACAGCATTGTTGTATTCTAACGCTAAAGCTGTAACCTACTTAGATTGAGTCAATGTTGCAGATTTTTATTTTGTTGATGAATACTCTATGGCCCAACAAAAAGATGGAATCAGATACATTTCTAGTAGAGAATATCAAGTATTACAGTAGCATAAAGGGAGACCAGAGCAGAAACAAAGAAACTAGGAAAAGGGACTGAATATAAAGTTATTTTAACTACTCTCAACGGTGGAAAGTGTTCAAACATGGGTATATTTAGTGCCCTGCGGTCACAGTGTGTATGTTGTACAATATGTCACATACTCACCTAGAGGCTGGTGTTGAGTCTCCTGTGCTATTCCCAGGGGACAAGGTGTGCAAATGAGTGAGACTGATTTAACATGTAGCCCTGTCTGCTTGTCAGAATCTGTCACTTATTGTCAGGGGTCACTGCTTACACAAGGCTGATGCTGTCCCCAAGGATATGTTTTGCCCTGTGTGTGAGAGAGAAATGGAGACTGAAGGAGACTTAAGTGCCCCTGAAATTCAAACACACCACATCTTGAACGTCACAGGCGCACAAATAGTTTACAAATCGTCAAAAGTACCAGCTTTAATGCCCCTATGTTGTATTGGAATTTTGAGGTAACATCTAGTTGTCATCGCTTTTCTGATACTACTACATAAGAAAAGTGAACTTGTGTTTTGCCAATACATTTATTTCAATGTGAAGCTTCAGCTGTAGGAATTGTTCAGCTTGCATAAACTTATTTTTTTCGGAATATCATCATAGACTCCAAGTTGGTATGCTGAAAAATATGAATATATCAATACAATTATCAATCACTTTTGTGTTACATCATTTGGTGATAAATAGTGACTTAACAGCTAGTACTGAATTCATATGAAAAATATTCAATATCCATCCATCCATCCATCCATCTTCTCCCGCTTATCCGTGGTCGGGTCGCGGAGGTAGCAGTTCCAGCAGAGAGCCCCAAACTTTCTTTTCCCTGGCCACATCAACCAGCTCTGACTGGGGGATCCCAAGGCGCTCCCAGGCCAGCGAAGAGATATAATCCCTCCATCTGGTTCTAGGTCTACCCCTTGGTCTCTTCCCAGCTGGACGTGCCTGGAACACCTCCCTAGGGAGGCGCCCAGGTGGCATCCTAACTAGGTGCCCGAACCACCTCAACTGGCTCCTTTCGACGCGAAGGAGGAGCGGCTCAACTCCGAGTCCCTCCCTGATGACCGAACTTCTCACCTTATCCCTAAGGGAGACACCAGCCACCCTGCGGAGAAAACCCATCTCGGCCGCTTGTACCCGCGATCTCGTTCTTTCGGTCATGACCCATCCTTCATGACCATAGGTGAGGGTAGGAACGAAAATGGCGCGGTAGACAGAGAGCTTTGCCTTCTGGCTCAGCTCCCTTTTCGTCACAACGGTGCGGTAAAGAGACTGCAGTACCGCTCCCGCTGCTCCGATTCTCCGACCCATCTCACGCTCCATTGTTCCCTCACTCGAGAACAAGACCCCGAGATACTTGAACTCCTTCACTTGGGGTAAGGACTCATTCCCTACTGGGTGCTGACCGGGACAGGTGG